>NW_024820457.1:0-1870 GCF_019175285.1 Sceloporus undulatus | reverse complement strand
AAAAAAGAGAGAGATTTAGGAGGCTGTGCATTACCGGATCTAAGAACATACTACAAAGCCTGTAGTATGTTGTGGATCCAAGAATGGATAATGTTAAATGACAAAAAACTACTAAATTTGGAAGCATATAACATGAATAATGGTTGGCATGCCCACTTATGGTATCATAAAGAAATTAAAGACAAAGATGTAAATAAGCATATGGTAAGGAAAGCTTTGCTAAAGACTTGGCGCTCAATAAAAGAAAAATTCTATAGAGGGGTGCCAGAATGGGTCTCAGTAGAGGAAGCATTTCAGATGGGAAGGAGAAAAGGGAGAGACAGTTGGATTACATATAGGGATTTAGTAGTGAAAGATAGAAATGCTAACATAAAATTAAAGACAGAACAAGAACTGAAGGAGGAGGGAAAAAATATAACATGGTTTGAATACTTGCAAATATCACAAAGATTCAAAAAAGATACAAAAATAGATGGATTTGAGAAAGAGGAAAATGAATTAGATAAGATAATATGGGGGGAAAACAAAGGGAAGATATCTAGATTATATAAGTTACTTTTAACGAGAATATTGGAACAGGAAACGGTCACCACATATATGGTGAAATGGGCTCAAGAAATAGGACATGAAATTTTGTTTGAAAATTGGGAATACGCATGGAAAAATTCGTATAAGTTCACAGCATCGCAAGACCTTAGAGAAAATTTTATTAAAATCTCAAATAGGTGGTATTATACACCTTGTAGAATAGCTAAGTATTACAAATTAAATGATGACAGGTGCTGGAAATGCCATAAGGAAAAAGGCTCCTATTCCCATATGTGGTGGTCATGCCAAAAAGTTAAAAGATTTTGGATCAAAGTTCATAAATGTATCCAAGAAATACTTAGAATACAATTCCCATTAACCCCCGAACTATACTTATTAAATATGGCTTCCTTCTTGGGCGAAGAGTGGGAGAAATCCTTCTGGAGAATTACACTTTACATGATCACTGCTGCAAGGTCATTATTAGCGAAAAATTGGAAAACAGAGTATATCCCAAGAATAGAAGAATGGTTGCAAAAAGTAATAGAGTACAAAGATATGGACATTCTGACTGCATTAATTAAGAATGAAGAAAAGAAAAAAAGAGAGAAAGAATGGGCTCCAGTACTTAAATACTGGATTGAATACAGCGAATGATTTATGGGTCGCAAAAAAACAGTATATGTAAATCTGATGTATTGGATTATATATAATTATGGGAAAATTGTGTTTAACAATTACTCAAGATAAATTGGAAACTATAAATGTTATGTATTAAGAGAACAATATGTAACACACACACACATGGGTTATTAATGTAAATAATTATGTTATTATGCTAAAATTTAAACAATAAAGAGAAAAAGAAGTGGAAAAAAAAAAAACAGTGGCGGCGGCAGACCGCCTCAAAGTGGCGGTCTGTAACCCGCCATAGTTACTGTGAAATAGATCTGAGTTTTATTTGTTACATTTATTCCTAGATATTTAACTTTCTTTCCCACTTTAAATCCACTAATTTCTTCCAGGATTTGTTCTTCCTTTTCCCCATATTTTTTGTTATGAATGTTGTTTTGTCTCTGTTTACTTTTAGTCCTGAAACATATTCGAATCCCACTATTACATCCATTAATTGTCTTATGCTCTTTTCTGGGTTCTCCAGGGAATACAAATGTCGTCTGAGAAGAATCTCATTTTAAACTCAATTTTGTTTTAATTTTTATTCCATTGATCTTATTTTCTAATCTTATCCCATTATTCAGTGCTTCAAGGATCAGAATGAACAAAAGGGGTGACAGTGGGAAAGCTTGCCATTTACCTTTAGAAATCTTAAATTCCTCTGTAT
>NW_024820456.1:0-1871 GCF_019175285.1 Sceloporus undulatus | reverse complement strand
TCCTCTCTCATTTTAGGCCACCATCCTGCCTCCCTTACCCGTTCGTAGGTGCCCTGCTTGCCTCTGTGCCCTATCTCATGTATGAACTGTATGAGATCCCGTCTGATGTCTAGGGGCACAATCCAATGGTAGGTTCCTTCGCTATCTACTGCCCACCACACTCTTTCTTTTTCCTCTATCTTGTAACGGCCCGTGGGGTCTCTGCCTACACAGCTCAGTTCCCTTATCTCTCGGTCTCCCTTCTGTAGTTCGGCCAAGTCAAGGGTAGGGGGCATTAACGGATTTTTCGGCTTGACGTTGATTGGGTGCAGTGGGGTAGCCGTCTCTGGCAGCCGGGCTGCCTCCTTAGCTAAGGAGTCGGCTTGGTTATTCCATTTGGCCACCTCTTGTGTCCCCTTCTGATGTCCCTTTATGAAGGAAACTTGGGTGTCTGCGGTGCGATCCAGGATTAGGTCTGCTACCTGCTTCCAGATCTCTGTGTGAGCTACAGGTTTGTCGTCATTGGTCTTCCATTCCCTATTTATCCATATTGGAAGCCAATCTGTGGCGGCGCACACCGACCACTGGGAGTCTGTGTAAATGGCTATGGGGGTGTCATGGGGCTCAAACGCCAAGATTGCCAGCAGCGCAGTTACTTCAGCTGCTTGGCTGGAATGGGGGCGGACGGTGCCTTGCAGTATGTGGGAGTCGTTGACTCTGATGGCCCCATATCCCGTGTAGCGGGTGCCCTCTAGGCAGTATGAGGATCCATCACAAAACCAGCAGTGGAACCCTTTCTCTAGAGCTGTGGATAAGGGTTCCCCTGGGGTGACTGGCCATGTGTGGTCAGCGATAGGTGGCAGTGGACATTCGTGGGCAGATCCAGTGACAATGAGTCCATAGGGGGCCGGAGGCTCGCTCGCTTGCCGCTGGTAGCTCACTCCCCATTTTACCAACTCTAATGTCCACTTTGCAATTCTGGCGTTGTGTACCTGGCCGTCCTGAATTTTTCCAGACAGGATGTATTTCAGTGGGGTATGTGGGGTCTGCACTATCACTCTGGCGCCTCCTATAATAAATTCCCATTTGGTCAAGGCCCACACTAGGGCCAAGCAAGTTTTCTCACATGGCCCAAATCTGACTTCGGTGGGGGAGAGGTTTCGGGAAGCATAGGCTACAGCTCTTTGGGTGCTGTTCCGGAGCTGAGAGAGTATAGCTCCGATGTGGCCATCCGAAATGGCTAGCTGGATGTAGAATGGTTGGCTCACATCTGGATGTACCAGGGCCGGGGCTTTGGCAAGGTCCTGTTTTAAGGTGGCGAATGCTTTTTCCTGCGTGGGCCCCCATTCCCAAGCGGCTCCTTTCTTTAGGAGAGCATACAGCGGCTTGGCTTTAGGGGCGAATGCCTCAATGAATTCCCTGGAAAAGTTAAAGGTGCCCAGAAGGGTCCGCAATGAGGACACATTGGTGGGGGCAGGGAGTTTTCCAATGGTCTCAACTCTCTGTGAATCGGGGGTCCTGCAATCCGTCTGCAGATTGAGGCAAAGGTATTTTACTTGGGTCTGAACTAACTGGGCCTTGTCTCGGTTAGCCTTGAACCCAGTTTCCCTAATGAGGTCTAGCACCTCCCTGGTTACTTCAGCAGTCTTTTCCGGGGTGTTGGAATGGATCAGAATGTCGTCCACATAGGACAGCACGTGGGCTCGTGAGGTGGGACGCAGCTTGGTCCACATTTTGACGACGTGGGCATGGCATATACTGGGGCTTGAGTGGAAACCTTGGGGGCAGCGCTTAAAGCACATCTGGGTTCCCCTGAACTCAAAGGCAAATTTATAGTAGCAGCTTTCATGGAGGGGAATGGAGTGGAATGCGTTAGCCAGGTCAATCACACT
>NW_024820455.1:0-1871 GCF_019175285.1 Sceloporus undulatus | reverse complement strand
GGATTATTTACGGAGTGTGTAATTCCACAACAATAAGGAAACAATAAAGATGTTTGCTTCATGCAGAGTGAAGGCAGATATCTGTTCCTCTCTTGTCCACAAGCTATTTCAGTCTCTCCTCAGCTCACACTTTCCTGATGTTCTATCATACAGAGAGTACTAAAATACTGCCAGCACCTCCAGATGGCTTATGAATAACGCAATAAAAGAAAGCACAGATGACGTATCATAAATCAGTGTTCGTAAAAGAGGGAAAACCCTGTAAATTAATTATCCCGAAAATTTGAAATCCAAGGTAATTATTGCTCTAATAATTAGCTGTTAACATGGTCCACTTCAACCGCAACAGTTTCCCCATAAATGCTACTTTCTAGCATAACAATATTTTCCTTTTCAGGCATCCAAAACATTTTATAGACATGATTTTTTCAGTAGACCTGCCAGGTAGACCAGTGCAGCACACTATCTTATGAAGATGCTTTGTGAACTGTGGACAGCAGGCCCATTCTTGCCTTGCCTGGCTGGGTTGTCCTTTCTGATATTGTTCTTGAGATCTCTGTCTTTAGTTCAGGATACCTCAGTTTGAGCCTCCTACAACCTGTATACAAAGCAGTTTCTCCACTGCTGTACTCTGGCCCACCAGTGGTTTATGCCAAGAGAGGGCACTGCCATCTCTCAGTTCTTGGACTGACAGAGGCCTCTTTTCCAGGGAATGGTGTTTGAGATTTTGCCAACTGGCAATTAAATGTGGACCTTTTGTCTGTAAAGCTTTCTTTTCTCCACTGGCTTGTGGCTTTTCTATATTGCATACATGAGAATGGAGCAGGTGGGGCTGAAGTGGGTTTAGGTCACTGTGTGAGTTCATAGCTGAGGTCTGATTTAAAATGGAGGGAAGGGGAGCAGTTTTCTAACCACCCCGATATACCAGCTTTGTTTATTAGCCATCTACTGGAGACCCTGAAACACCTTCCCCCAAAGCTGAGAGAAAGGATGTTGTCTATGGAGTTTATCAGACAAGGGAAATTGGAAGTATAATCCAATGGCAATCCAAATGCAATCATGGGGTTTAATGTTATTGTGTGATAGACTACCACACACAATTTTGGGCAATGGGAAGTCAGTCCGAATGCAATCATGAAGTTTCACGTTATTGCATGATAGACTACCACATGCAATTTCAGGCAATGGGAAGCTATTTTTGGGCAATAGGGAGTCGGTTTGAATGCAATTTGAATTCACGTAAATTCGCTGAACTAGTGAATTCATGTAAATGCGTTCTGGCCCCACTTTCTTTTCATTCGAAATTAAGAGAAATTCCTGCTGTGTGATAAACTCCATTGTGTGGCTTCAAGTTTCCATCCTGAGGTGATCCTGGCAAGGGGTTTTATTGGCAAGACTTGTTCAGGGGTGTTGATTTTGCCTTCCTCTGACTATAGAACTTGTGCAGGGTCGCCCAGCAGGTTCCATGGTCGAGTGGAAATTTGAATCCTGGTCTCCACAGTTGATGTCCAGCAGTCAAACCGCTACACCAACCTCCATCTTGCCATCTTGACTGCTTTCTTGTGAATGCACACAGTGCTAAGGGAAAGCTGGAGAATGTTTGGCCCTCCAAGATATTTAGGACTTCCAGTTAGTGGAGGCCCTGGTCAGTATACTCGGTAGTGAAGAACTGTGGAGGTTGTCATCCCAAATTACTGCATGCGCAGAGGTTCACTCATGCCCGAACTAAGGAAACATCCATAACTCGGTAGTAGAGCCGCAGCTCTTCTTTCAGAGGTTCCCCTGGCATCCCAAGGTACAGGGGGGGGGGGGGGGGGGACCCATCCCAGAACCATTGCTACCACTCTGTAGCCCAGCTGTAGACAAGGCTG
>NW_024820454.1:0-1871 GCF_019175285.1 Sceloporus undulatus | reverse complement strand
AATAATAATAATAATAATAATAATAATAATAATAATAATAATAATAAATATTTTATTTGTATACCGCCCTTCCTGTGATCAGGGCGGTGCACAGCAAATCAAAAACAATACAATACATCAACACAATAAATCAAAACAATTACAGTATAACAACAGTACAAATACAATAAAACTGTTAAAACCAATATTAAAATCCCGTCAACCAGCTACCACTGCTGTCAGAGGGGGGAAGACTAGCTGGAGCTTATGTCGGGGAATGCTAGACGGAACAGGAAGGTTTTTAGTTCCTTCTTGAACTGGGCCAGGGAGGTGGCCGAGTGGAGCTCTATGGGCAGCCTATTCCAGAGGGTCAGGGCGATGATGGAGTATGACCTCCTTGTTGTGGAGGCTAGTCTAGCCCCTGGAACCTTCAGTAGTTGCTGCCCAGATGTTCTGAGGGTGCGGGGCGGAATGTATGGGGAGAGGCGGTCCTCAAGGTATCCTCGGCCCAAGCCATGTAGGGCTTTATAGGTTATAACCAACACCTTGTATTGTGCCTGGAAGCAAATGGGCAGCCAATGCAGATCTTTAAGTACAGGTGTAATATGACTGGCCCTGGAAGTGCCAGTGACCAGTCTGGCTGCCATATTCTGTACCATCTGTAGCTTCCGGGTCTGGTACAAGGGTTGCCCCATGTAGAGCGCATTGCAGAAATCCAATCGAGAGGTTACCAGAACATGTACTACCGTTTCAAGGTCCTCCTGGGCCAGGTATGGGCGCAGCTGGCGAATAAGCCAAAGCTGATAACAGGTGCTCTTGACCGTCGCATTCACCTGAGCTGTAAGGTGAAGCGACGAATCGAGAAGCACCCCCAGACTGCGCACAGAGTCCTTCACAGGAAGCGTGATCCCATTCAGGACAGGTGGAATCACCGCCATTCCTGGACCAGGGGAACCTATCACAAGTACCTCCGTTTTCTCTGGATTCAGACTGAGTCGGTTTTTCCTCATCCAGCCCATTACCGACTCCAGACAGGCCACGAGAGGAGAGACGCCATCCTCAGTCACTGCATCAGTCGGAGACATAGAGAAGACTATTTGAGTGTCATCAGCGTACTGATAACCCCGCACCCCATGTCTCCGGATGATCTCTCCCAGCGGTTTCATGTAAATGTTGAAAAGCATGGGAGACAGAATGGCTCCTTGAGGGACCCCAGATGTAAGGGCCCTCTTATCGGAGCACACGTCTCCCAGCTGCACCATCTGGAACCTCCCAGAGAGGTAGGAACGGAACCACTGGAGCACAGTGCCCCCGATTCCCACCTCTGCCAGGCGCTCCAGAAGGATACCATGGTCTATGGTATCGAAAGCCGTTGAGATGTCCAAGAGCACCAACAGGGACACGCTTCCCCTGTCGATGCCCACACGGAGATCATCGACCAAGGCGACCATGGCCGTCTCAACCCTGTAACCCGCCCGAAAGCCAGTTTGAAATGGGTCCAGATAATCCGTTTCATCCAAGATCAATTGAAGCTGGATTGCAACCGCCCTCTCAATCACCTTCCTCAGAAATGGCAGCAGCGAGACTGGCCGATAATTACTATGTATCAGGGGGTCGAGGGAGGGCTTTTTTAACAGCGGTTTTATAGTGGCCAATTTCAAGCTGGATGGAAATTGCCCGTCCCTCAAAGATGTATTAATAATCCGGTGTAACATCGAAGTTACCACCGGTCCCCCCTGAGCCGCTAGCCATGAGGGACAGGGACCGAGAGAGCAGGTTGTCTTCCGAACGCTTCCAAGGATTAAGGCTGCGTTCTGAACCTCAGCTGCCAGAGGACTTTCATGGAAAAACAAACTTGGCCTATGATGAAACATGAATTACTTTACTAAATT
>NW_024820453.1:0-1871 GCF_019175285.1 Sceloporus undulatus | reverse complement strand
CCGGTGTGACAAAACATTCTGCACTGAATGCACTTCGCGCGAATGCAGATTGGCCAATTTGAATCCTGCCAATGCGGAAGGACTCCCAGGTATGACAGTACTTTGCGAAATAACGCGAATTCGAATCGCCCAGTGCAGAAGACCCCCAGTTCCACACTCATCTGATAAGGGCTATTGTCTTTTCTTACACAACATGGTTCTCCTTTGGCATTATTTCTTCAGAGTCCTGCAATGAAATTAAAACTATTTGCCAGAATGAGGACTGGAAATCTCTCTATCTATGGGCAAGGATTGCTAAGAAGAAATGGGAAGGGGAATTGCTTTGTTTTGCTAAAAGAAACATCCAGGGGGGTAGCTATATAAGTTCATGCATTGATGGGCTGCAGTGCAAACAAACTCTGTTAATCTTTAGAGTACCACAAGCCTCTAGTTTTTAAGGTTTTCTTTTGCAAAATCATTTTTAGAGTTAATAGTCTTGATGTCAATTTGGGCTAAGCTTGGAAAAATTACTTTTTTTTACTACAGAATCTTTTGGCCAGTCCTCCCATTATGCTAGAGAGTCCTAGGAACTGTGTTCCAAAAATAATTTTTCCAGGTTTTGGTTGCGACTAGCTTTGGTATCACTTTCTTCTGCGTCTCCATAGTACCTGCTCAGTTTGCATGTTTATGACTAAATAGAGGTTGCAAGAGTTTCTAGAGTTTTCTCTTGAGTTTACCAACAGGCCAGAAAAGCTGCATCTGGCCTGTTTTTTGTCCCTTTAAGCTTTTTAAAGCATTAAGATATGAAGTGGGATCAGCTGCTGTTCCCATGAACATGCTCATGTTTTAAAAGTCATCCTCTTAGGCCTTTCACCAGATTCCCCCCACATGTAGGCATTAGGTCTGTGGTTAGCAAAAAGGGGGTATTTTTGGTTTTGATGCCTCACCAGTGTAATACTTTCCTGAGAAGGCTTGTTTGATGTCTAATTTGAAGTCTTGCTGGTGCCAAGTGAACACCTTTTTATCTACCCAGGCATTTAAAATGTTTGATCTAGGTTTAGCTCTGTTAAAATGGTTTTTATTCCTTTGCTGTTTTAATAGTTGTAATATTTTGTTTGGAATTGTTTATTTTATAGACACACATACACACATATACATACATAATTGTTATGTAGTCAAATAGGCCCCTTGGAAATGCAAGTACTGAAAGATGGAATACATATAACACAGAGACATTTTCCTACTAAGAAATAAACATTCCACTAATATCTACAGGTAAAATCACACATCATAATTTCTCAAAGAGGCTAAGAGCAACTTCTTAAGAAAGTCATCCACCTTGTGTCAGGTTGAGATGGCAAGAACACAGGACAGGTTAACTTCTCGACTTCCTAGATCTATAGATATTCTTTGACTGCATACCTGGACCACCATCCATATATCCCCACCTGATTTCCATGGGTTTAAACTCCCTCAAATCTACCATCCTGGTGATGGATTGCATAGAAGTACCCTTGCTTGTCTCTTAGCCAAACTGCTTCTGTCTTGGCTGTATCTTCTCACATCATCTGTTCCATTTGATTTATGTTATGAGGCTTTTAAAAATCAGAATGAATTAATCCTAGACATGTGTTCAAGTCACTCAGGCTGCATTCCTAAACACATTTAATAATGAGTAAGCCACACTGATGACAGTGGGACTTGATTTCTGGTAAACATATCTAGGATTGGTCAATGATATCAACCCAGTCCCATGCACATTTATTTAGAAGAAAGTTTGATTGAGCTGAACCACACTTATCCTCATGCAAGTGTGCATTGCCAACATTGCTGTTTCTTCGTCTACAAACTTAGAACATTCTGCCCTGTCAATTAAACATACATATGTATTT
>NW_024820452.1:0-1871 GCF_019175285.1 Sceloporus undulatus | reverse complement strand
GTAAAGATTTGAAAGCCAATCTTCTAACTTGGGTGATACAGGATTTTTCCATGACTTGGCAAAAATGATCCTTGCTGTTGTTACCAATATACAGTATGATGTACTTATGTCTCTTCTCTTTTCCAAAGGTTTGATCTGGGATCATATTTAACAAGAAGAGGCAAGGGTCGAATGGGAGAGTACAATCTAAAACCTGGCACATTGCTTGGTGTGTTCTTTTCCAGGACTTCTCTGCTTCTTGACACGTCCACCACATCTTTTTTGTTACATTTCCAGCAAGCTGCGTCTTGTTTTTTATATACTAAATTAATTTTATCCGGGGAAATGTGCCACCGATGCAACATTTTTAGGAAGTTCTCTTTGTAATTCTGACCGAGTGTAAATTTGTTGGAGAGTGAACAAGTTTTTCCCCATTTTTCCAGTTCTATGACTTTCCCAAAGTCCTGCCACCATTTTATCATGTTGTGTTTTACCGTTTCATCTTCAAGATCTCTACTTTTTAACAATTTGTAATATTTGGAGACATGTTTTGTTTTTCCCCCGAAGATAATTTCATCCAGTTCATTACGTTTCCTACTTATTCCCATGCTTTTTATGTCTACTTTGAATCTCTCTGTCATTTGTCTATACATAAACCAATCCTTTACTATTTCTTCCTCTTGTAGTTGTTCCAATGATTTTAATTTAATATCCTTTCTTCCTTCTAATATTGTGTTATAAGTTATGTCATTATTTTCATGACCTGTTTGTGTTCTTTGCCAAAAAGCTTCATGGGGTGATACCTATGATGGTAGCTTGTTATAAAAGGTATCCCTAATTTTAAGCCATGAGTTAAACAATGCATTTCTCACAAAATGGTGGGAAAAGTCCCTGTTCTCTTTCTGTTTTCCATACCATAGAAAGGCATGGAATCCATATCTCAATTTAACGCTTTCCAGGCATAGCAATTTTTTGTTCTTCTTCGTGGTCTCTGCGAATCATACAAATGGGTTTCACTGCGCCTGCGCAGTGCTGCTCGGAACCTACTGGAATCACTGGGCAGAGTTAACTCTGCAACATATAGAAACTTTTTGGCGGTAACTCCGCCACCCGTTATAAGGCCCCTGCTTTCCCGCTCTTTTCCCCAGTTCCTTTTTTCCGCCGCACTAGCTGCTTCAGGGAACTTTCGCTTGCTTCGCTTGCTTGGAATCACTTTCGCTTTTGACCATTCTCTCTCTCCTGCCCCGGTAACTTCAGACCTCTTCAGCTTGTTTTTGACTTCGCTCGTGTTTGTCCTTTGGATTTGACGTCTCAAAAGGATGCCTGCGCCTTTCAAGAAATGTGACATCTGCGGGGGCAAGGTGCCCGTCCAGGACCCCCATTCCTCTTGCCTGTTCTGCCTGGGAAGGGACCATGATGCCAGAGCCTGCCATCTCTGTAAGTCTCTGTCCTCCCAAGCCAGGAAAAACCGGGAATCCCGGCTAACTTCAGCCATTGCCTTGGGAAAGGTCCGGGAGGGACGCCCCCGCTCATCATCGCTCCCTCCGGCTGCTCCGCCCACATCATCTTCACGGGCCAGCGCCTCAAGTGTGGTCTCTGTCCCGGCCGGGACACGGTCTCCAACCACCTCCGATGTGACCCGTGGTCCCCCGAGACCCAGTGTCACCGACGAACCCTCCAAGCGCCCCCACAGAACGTCGGGGACTGAGGGTTTCGAGCCCAGGGAGAGATCCGGGAGGAAGCCATCCCCGGAGGGCTCGCGCTCGGGTGAGCGTCAGGAGTCGGAGGTTCGCACCGCATCGCTACCGCCCTCCAAGGCGTCGTCGAAACCATCCCGACACGCCACCAAGCTGCCCGGGACGGAGGCATCCTCCTCGACGAAGGCGGTGCCA
>NW_024820451.1:0-1871 GCF_019175285.1 Sceloporus undulatus | reverse complement strand
CCACTGCTACAATTTCCTATATCTATTGTCCAGCGTCCCACAGGATGAGCCAATGGAAACCTTCCGCGCATGCGTATTGTGCCTCAGGAGTGGCTCCCGCCTTCATAGAGATAGAAATAAAGTAGAATGCGCTTTAGTTTCCGGTTTGGAGCCTAAGGTCGCTGGGAGGAGCGTCGGCCATTTGGAATTTTGGCGGGTTCCAAGGAGAGAAGAAGGGAAGGAGAGGCAGGTAAGGCAGTTTCCCAGTTCCCAGGATTCCCTAGCATGGAGCCAGGGCTATTAAAGCAGTCCCAAACTGGATTATGTCTGCAGTGTGTTTTGGACCTTAAAAGAAAAAATCAATGGGGGCTGCATCTGCACTATGGAAATAACGCAGCTTGAGACTGCTTTAACTGCCCTGGCTGCATCCTGAACACATTCCTGGGCTTTATAGTGTTTGGTTTTGTGAGATGCTTAACCTTCCCTGTCATAGGGCTTCTGGTGCCACAGCAAACTACAAATCCCAGGATTCCATAGCTCAGTGCTATGGTCATCTGGGATTTGTAGTTTCGCGAGGCATTTAGCTTCTCTGTGGCGCCACCACAAACTACAAATCTTATCGGATGGGGCCCTGCCATTTAAAGCGGTGTCAAACTGGGTTGTTTATGTAGTGCGGATGCAGCCAAGGAGAGAAGGTTTCAGACAACAAGGCTATTCATCCCAGGCCCAGGTCTGGCTGCTCCCTAAATCTGAAATGACAAAGTAGTTTGTAACTTAACTACTTGTAAAAACACCAGTGTGATGCTTGAACTGAAGACTTGGGCTCATTCTTCATTCAGGCGTTGCGCTACGTTAGTTAACTGAGAAGAGATAACCGACAAGAAGGATTTGATGGTTGGGACCCACTAAAAAAATATTTTACCTTGCACTTTGTGAATATTTTTAATGAAAATGATTTTATTAGGTTTCATGTGTTTGTGTTGCCTTTATGTTTCTGCAGACGTCAAGAATCCTTATGCGAAGCCTCAGCTGCTCCTAACATGGACGGTGAGTTTTGAATCTGTGGCTTTATAAATACACATCATGCAGGCAATAATGCCTAGGAAAAGAGGAAGACTGCGTAACAGATGGATAGACTCAGTCAAGGAAACCAAGGCCCCGAGTCTACAAGACCTGAGGATGACTGTCAATGATAAAGTGACTCTCATTCATCTCTCGCCGTCAACGTCTCATTCAGCAACAACTGGCAAGATGGCAACAAATGCCTCTCCCTCTTCTGTGATCTGAGTGAAGAACTGTGTAGCCAACTATTGCTCAGTGTTTCATATCCGTTGAATACTCCCCTTTCCTTATAGACAAAGCTAATCATGTCTTCCGCCGGAGGAATTACATGAGGTGGAAAGCAGGGATTTGCATGGCTTACAGTCAGAGCTCTACTTATCCAGTTCTTTAATTGAACCAGGGATCAAATTCAATATATCAGACAATAAAGCCTAAATCCAACTGCTAGTTCCAGTTAGAGTAGGTCCATTGAAACAGTGAAATGCACATGAGTGTTTATTTGCCATTCAGCAGTGAGTGTATTCTAACTGGGACTAATATTTGGCTTTGGGTCTAAGGTTGCAATTCTACACATACATTCTGGCAGTAACCCCTGCTGAATTTCATGTGACTTTTTTCTGAACAGAGGTACATAAGATTGCGTTTTCCTTGTACAGTTAGTCCTCCCTATCCACAGATTCTTTACACATGGATTCAAGCATCCACAGCTTGAAAATATTCCAAAATTCCAAAAATATTCATAAATTCCCAAAAGCAAATCTTGATATTGCCATTTTATATAAGGAACACCATTTTACTATCCATTGTACTTAGTGAGAGTTGAGCGCCCC
>NW_024820450.1:0-1871 GCF_019175285.1 Sceloporus undulatus | reverse complement strand
TGGGGGGGTCACATTGGCCCCCTGGGTATCTCAGGGGCAACCGCACACTGTAATGCCTTAAAATAGGAATAATATTTTGCCCCTCAGTATCCCATTGCATCTCTTTGGGGAAGTGGAGGAGTTGGGCCTTCTCTGAGCCATTGCAGGGCCAAGGGAGGTCTTTCCCCCCAGAATTTACTCTCCAGAGCCTGAAAAGGCAGAAGCGTCCATTAATAGGTCTAAGCTAGGGGTAAACAACCTTTTTGAGCTGGGAGCCAGGTTGCTGTCCCTCAGACAACTGGGGGGCCGAAGCTGGGGGGCGGAGCTTCCACCCTCCGGGGGTGGAGCCGCATGCCGGGGTCGGAGCTTCCACCCTCTGGGGGCCAGGCCTCCGTCAGAGGCTGGCAAAAAAGCCAGCGGGGGCCGCCAGCGCTAGAGGCCTCCCCCTCTTTCCTGGCCTCTGATAGGGACCCAGGCCTTGTCAGAGGCCGGCAAAAAAGCCGGCAGGGGCCGCCAGTGCTGGAGGCCTCCTCCTCTTTGCCGGCCCCTTTGCTGCCGCCGGAGCCCTCTTGGAGGGCCCCAGCCACCACAGCAGGCCTACTAGAGGCCGCCGCCAATGGCGGCGAAGTTTCGCGCGACCTTTCCTGTGGTAGCGCAAGACTTCGCCTCTAGGCCGCCGCCATTTTGTTTCGCAAAATGTCGGCGGAGCCTCGCATGACCACGTGAAAGGTTGCACGAGACTTCGCCACCATTTAGAGAAATAAAATGCCAGCACGCGGAGCGGCAAAATGCCGCAATCGGCAGCAGCGGCAGGAGAGAGCAGGGGCCGGCCGAAAGGCCTTCCCGGACCGCATCCAGCCCGCGGGCCGGAGGTTGCCTACCCCTTGTCTAAGCACTTTCTGAAGCTTCTAAACCTTTTCCCTCCATCATTAACTACCTTCACACTCTTCCCTTTTCCTCCCCATTCAACCCCTAAACAGCCCGGCTGCCAAGGTACCTCTTGCCTTCTTCTTCCACCGTTCCCATACACCTCTTCCCCCTGGGGCATGTCTGCCACCAAAAGCTCACAAACCAGTCAGTTAAGAGCCTCCACAACTGCTTCATTTCCCCAAGACTTTCTAGGCCCAACTATCCTTACCAACTACTTAAAACTACTGGCATTTAAACAATTCACCCCTAAACCCCAATACCATTCTGGATGAACCACAGAAGCTGATTCTGACAATTGGCAGTTTACAATGGAGTATTTAGATTCCTTATAAAGTGGAGAGCAATAGTGCCTCACTAAACTACAAATTCAAATATTCTACAGGATGTTGCTATCACAATTAAACTACGCTTGAAAGGGATCTAGGACTCCTAGCAGACCACAAGTTCAACATGGGCCAAGAGTGTGATGCGGCAGCTAAAAAGGCCAATGTGATTCTAGGCTGCATCAATACGAGTATAGTTTCTAGATCAAGGGAAGTAATAGTGCCACTCTATTCAGCTTTGGTCGGGACTCAATTGGACTAGTCCTGTGTCCAGGTCTGGCCTCCGAAGTTCAAAAAGGATGTTGACAAGTTGGAACATGCCTAGAGGAGGGCAACCAAAATGGTGAAGGATCTGGAAACCATCAAGCCCTATGAGGAGCACCTTAGAGAGCTGGATATGTTTACCCTGGAGAAAAGAAAATTAACAGCGGATATGATATCCATGTTTAAATATTGGAAAGGGTCGTATTGAGGATGGAGAAAGCTTGCTTTTTGCTGCTACAGAGAAAAAGAGACACCACAATGGATGCAAGTCACAGAGAAAGAGGTTCCACCTAAACATTAGGAGGAACCTTGGGACAGTAAGAGCTCTTTGACAGTGGAATATACTCCCTTAGAGTTTGGTGGAGTCCTCTTCTT
>NW_024820449.1:0-1871 GCF_019175285.1 Sceloporus undulatus | reverse complement strand
GTGCAGGCTGGAAGAGATTAAACTTTCTCCTATTATATCTAAAATCTCACTCCTGACCCATGCATGGTTTGAAAGGGTGAGAACTGTTTTTAACCCCAGTATGCAGGAAATGAAGTATTTTCAAAGAAAGTCTGTTGGAGGAACCTGCCTCTGTCTCACCCAATACACTGTGGGAGGACATGGGAGAAGGCCTTCTTTTCTCTGACCTGTGATTACCCTTTCTGTAGAAGGCCAGTTGGCATTCCAGCACCAAGTCAAAACATGGCTTTTTATTAAAGTCTTTAGAGCCTAATTGACATTATCCAAATTGGCACATTTATTATGATTTAGATTATTTTCAGCTGTTCAAACTGATCTTAAATTGTCTTGTTTTAAGTGTTAAATGATTTAACACTTTTTTAAAAAATATTTTTTTTAAACTGCTCTAAACTGATTTGATTTTATGTCACCCTGAGATTCTTGAATATTAAGTGGGATATGAATATTTTAATAAATAAATACAAATGTACCAGATGGAGTGGAAGGCTTAAACTTGGTTATTCTGCTTGTGACCTTGATCAAAAACATACACACTTTTAGTTTTTAACAAAAGGATCTTAAGGTACACGATACTGGTTTAACATAGTGTTTTGACTGTAGGTGAAGGTCACAGCAGAAAAGTTCATGTAGTTTTTTCTCTATTGGCCATGCTGTTAATATCTGGCCTGGTCACCACTTGTTGGCATTTCTAAATATTTGGGTATGCCACAATCGAGACAGATTTCTCTTGGCAACCTGTTCGTTCAAAGAACAGGAGGAGTTAGCTCTGCCTATATAGTGCTATTATCATCAGTGTTACATAGAAAAGGATTTGAGTATCCCATGCTCAAAGCACCACATATTAATAGGTTGCCTTCATTGGAATGCAATTGGTTTTGATGAGTTCAGTATATCTATATATTTCAAATTACATATAAATTAACTGAATTTGGGTGAAGATAAAAGTTGCAAATGGGTTCTATCTTGGCAAGAAGAAATTCTTCCTAAAATATGGCACAGAATTTTATGATTGTCAAACAAGACAAAAAAACCCATTTAACATTTTTGCTTTCCTGAATAGTAACTTTAAAATATTTAAAGGGCATGCAATTGTTTGTTCTAATCTTGTTACCTCTATGGGTATATAATATATAGATACACACACACACATGTGTGTGTGATAAATGTATATGAGTTTGTATGTCTTTAAATAGACCCAGTCAGAGGTTGTTACCATGGACATACAATCACAATTGGACCTGTGTGTGTGTGTGTGTGGGGGGGGTGTCCCAACCATTTCTTCTCTGTCTGGGAATCAAACAGCAGCTCGCCTTTCAAACTGTATATAAAGGACCCAGTAGGCTGAACCAACCATGCCAGGGACAAATGTACCTCCATTTACGATCTTCTTTCGTAACAGCGCTTCAGCAAACCATGAGGTTACTGAAGCTGGATTCTGGACAGGTCTTCTAATCTGCTGTGGGGTCCTAGCAGTGATATGGACAATCTTGACGAGCCTTCGTATTCTCCGAGTGGAGTTGCCCGTAAGTACAATATATGTTTTCCGGCCTATAAGACTACTTTCCGACCCTCTAAAACGGGGTCAAAAGTTGGGGGGGGGGCGTCTTGTGCGCCGGTAAGAGCACTTACCTGGTTGTCCTGCCAGCTTCCAAAGCCCTCTGGAGGACTTTGGAAGCCGGCGCGGGGGTGCCTCCCTGGGTGCTGGCTTCCAAAGCCTTCCGGAGGACGCCCTCCGGTCCGGAGGACTTTGGAAGCAGGCGCGAAGGGGCCTCCCTGGCTGCTGGCTGCCAAAGCCCTCCGGAGGCTTGAAAAGCTAGCACGCGCCTAACTGC
>NW_024820448.1:0-1871 GCF_019175285.1 Sceloporus undulatus | reverse complement strand
GTATATTTATATTGGAAATCTGATACAGTCAAGACATTCTGGAAGTAGGTGGTTTATACTGAACTACCCACTGGGTAAACTTGGAGAAGTGACATGCTCTCAGCCTTAGAGGAAGGAAGAGACAAACCTCCTCTGAACAAATCTTGCCTAGAAAACCCCATGATAGATTTGCCATAAGTTGGAAATGATTTGAAGGCACACATCAACAACATTCAGATGTTACAAACTTTGTCTTAAATGCTTTTTACTATCACTATGAACAAGTAGAGATGATGATAATGATGATGATTTATCACTTACCCCTCCCTTGATTGGATTGATTGATGCCTTGATTGAATGTTTGAGCCGAGTATTTGTCAGTTTCCTCCTCCCCAGTATGACTTATTTTATATAAACTGAGGAGGATATATTGAAGGAAATCCATTAGTTTAGAAGTGATTCACAGTTGACATGTTTTAGATTGAAGATGATGAAGATGGGCTAAACATATCCTTCTTTGTGAAGTTTATTCTTGTATGCTGTGTTTTATATGGATGAGATTATCTACCTATTTAAAGATTAAGAAAAAGGTGTGGTTGTGTTTTTGATGCTGGCATTCCTAGTGAGTTGGATCCAGACTTGCTCTTCTTCAAACAGAAAGACCCCTTAAAGTATCAGAGGGTGCTACTAGAGGAAGAGATGGTATCAGTTTTAGTTGCTTGCCATTGTAGTCCTTTGGGCATTCGACTATCTTCCCTTTTCTGTAACTCTCTAGAACGTAATGTCATGACATGTAGGAGGCTACACAGTGAAGGAAAAATTGGCAAAAATTGCCATGTGAATTTTTGCTGTTGCTTGTGGAAGCCTCCAGTTAAAAGAGTTCTGCTCCTGGCAAGTCTGGACCGATTCCATCCCAATACTTGTAATGTTTCTATCTGTGTGAATGATCAGGCTGCATATGTGTTAAGAGTTTGAGTGAGTTACTTTCATATACTTCTGGACCTCAACTGTTTCCTATCATCCTGATTGATGTAGTATGGTTTTAGAAAAATGGTTAGATTTCATAATCCAAACCTTGTCTATCTTGCAGATTATTTGTACCATATAATTTTACCTTTTATTCTGTAACTTCTTAAATTGTAAATTTTTATAAGTTCTAATCCACTTCTCCCATTTACCTTTCCTTCATTTCCCACCATTTCTTCTGATGCCCTGTGTTGAGTTTGTGTCTAATTCCTTCAAAGCAGGGACCTGTCTTCTCACAATTTACAAATGTCATCCTTATAATATACAGAATAGTCTTAAGCAGTTGCAGTGAGCATACCATCTTAGATCAGGCAGTTTTTAAGAACATGTGACTCTTGAACAAGTAGGCAGGTGACTGTTGTCATTTTTAGTTAGTAAGTAAAATGTGTAGGCAAATTCTTTTGTTTACCACAAGATAATTAGATATTAAATATGGTGGTTGATGATTTTGCCCATGCTAATATGAAGAACCTGGTTCACAACAAAACATTGCAGTCTTACATAGTCTTACACAGAAAGCTGTCTTATACTAAGTCTTATCATAGGTTCATTTAGACCAGTATTATTATCTTTTGACTGGCAACAGCTTTTCCAGAGTTTTAGGCACATTTCTTTGCCCAGTATTCTCTGGTGTTTGCCACCAAAGTACGAACTAGACTTGATCCTGTTTAGCTTCAAAAGACAGATGAGATCTGGAGTCTTGGTGCATGACAGCTGACACACAGCAAGAGAGAAGCTGCTTTCTCCATAAGTCTCTGCATGCCATCAAAGCACTTCTGTTTTCTTCCTGAGGGAGACGGTAATAAAAGCATGTCTTTGGTCATGTTGGAAAAATCTATTTGGCAAAAGGCATGCTTTTATAACCA
>NW_024820447.1:0-1871 GCF_019175285.1 Sceloporus undulatus | reverse complement strand
ATATGGAAAAGGAAGCAGTTTATGATTAAGAACCTAAGAAGGAGCAGGTTTCCCAGGGCCAGAAGTCAGTGTTTAACTGAATTGCTATATAATAAATCCCTACATTTCTTATTTTCTACAACTGTGTCTGACTGTTTCATTCAAGAACTGAAATACAGATCTGTTCATCCCGCTTTGCCACATTGAACCCACTGATCAGCATAGCCTCCTGTTCAGAATAGCAGTCATTTTGATGCCAGAATAGAAGATCCAGGGAGGGATCTTGAGGGTAACGGGAAAATGTGATGTATCCAGGGGTAGCTGTGTTGGCCATATAGCTATGCACAGTAACATCCAAATCCACAACAGCGATAACTTTATGAGACCAAGCAAAGTGCACAGAAATATCTTGCAAGTTTCACAGCTCCATTGGCTGCTTCAACAGGTAAATGCAAAGGTGTTAAAAATCATCACAGGGAAAGAACAATATGACAATGTTAATGATAGGCCTACTTTTTGTCGGAATGCTACTGCTGTTCTGCATCCACACTCCAGAAATAATCCAGTTTGTCACCTGTTTAAATGTCATAGAATTGTAGAGTTGGAAGAGACCACAAGGGCCATCCAGTCCAACCCCTGTCTACCTGAACATGCCTTTCATACTTTCCCTCTACAAACAACCCTGCAAGGAAGGCCAGGTTGAGAAATTAAGCAATGAAAAGAGTCTGGTAGGAACCCTGAACTCATTAAGGCAATTTCTGAGGCAAATGTTGTAGATAAAGGACGAAATCACTACAGTAACTAGAAAAGAAGAAAAAATAAATTACAAAAGCAGTAGCTGGGAACATAGCTCAAGTATTTTCTGAAATAAGACTTGCAAGTTCAAATACAAATTAAATATAAGGATCTACTATGAAGGAAATTAGAGGAACCATAGACACTTTAGCCTGAAGACCTTTACAACATTGTGTGATAGTTACCTCAACCTTACATATATTATATTTTAAAAGAAAAAGCATCACTCATAGAATCATAGAGTTGGAAGAGACCACGAGAGCCATCCAGTCCAACCCCATTCTGCCATGCAGGAACTCACAACCAAAGCATCCCCGACAGATGGACATCAAGCCTCTGTTTAAAGACTTCGAAGGAAGGAGACTCCACTGCACTCTGAGGAAGAAGTGTGTCCCACTGTTGAACAGTCTTTACTGTCAGGACGTTGCTCCTAATGTTGAGGTGGAATCTCTATTCCTGGAGTTGGCATCCATTGTTCCATGTCCTGTTCTCTGGAGCAGCAGAAAACAAGCTTGCTCCATCCTCAGTGTGACACCCCTATACTTAAACAGGGCTCATTGGTAACAAAGTAGCAGCCCTGAGGGATTCTGGGTCTCAGTAAAAACTCACCTTGTGTGTGAACATATGTGCCTTCAAGTCACCTTTAAACTTGTGGCAACCCCATGCGTTTCATAGGGTCTTCGTAGGGAAGGAATACTCAAGAGGGGTTTTTGCTAGTTCCTTCCTCTGAAGTATACCTACAGCTCCTGTATTTGTTGGCAATATCTCATCCAAGTACTAACAAGAGCCGGCCCTGCTTAGATTCCAAGATCTGTCTGATCTGGGGTTTGTTTTTAAACCCCAATTGACTAATATAGAAATGATATTGAAAGGGTGTTGATTTATGATTAAGGACCTTACAACAATCAGCTTTACCAGTAGCATTAGTTTATGTTTAACATTGTTGTGCTATAATAAATCCTTACTCTTTTTATTTTCCACAACTGCATATGAATGTTTTCATTCAAGAACCAAAAGAGAGATTGTTCATCCTGCTTTACCACACTGAACCCACTGATCAAAATAGCCTCTTGTTCAGAATAGTGTCGCGGCAAGGA
>NW_024820446.1:0-1871 GCF_019175285.1 Sceloporus undulatus | reverse complement strand
CATCAGGTCCACCAAACCCCTGCTCATTGCAGGATCTCCAGATAGAGTGTCCCCACTCCCCAGCAGGTAGCTGTCCAGACGCTTTTTAAAGACGTCCAGAGAAGGAGACCCCAACACCTCTCTAGGCAATTTATTCAATTGCCAAACCACTCTCGTTGTCAAAAAGGTTCCTTTTTATGTTCAATCGAAATCTGCCTTCTTGTAACTTAAAACCATTAGACCTAGTTCTTCCATCTGGGAAAGAACAGGCCCGCCCTGTCCTCTGTGACAGCCCTTGAGATATTTAAAGAGTGCAATCTATTCATCTCTTGGTCATCACCAAATTGAATATACCCAACTCCTTCAAGTTCCCCTCATATATTTTGTTCTCCATACCTCTTATCATCCTCACTACCCTTTTTTTCATCTTGCTCCAACTATATATTCTTAAAACGAGGCACCCAGAATTGAGCACAGTACGCCAGATGATGCCTAACTAATGCAGAATATAGTGGGACTATAACTTCCCTTGAGATGGAAATTATGCTTCTATTAATGCAGGCTAATATGGCACTTGCTGTCTTTGCTTCAGGATCACACTGCTGGCCCAGGTTCAGTTTACAGTCTACAACAATCCCAAAGCTTTTCTTACCTGCAGTACTGCTCAGCCAAGTATCCTTCATCCTATGCCTGTGCATTTGTTTTTTGTGGCCTAAATGTACAATTTTGCATATGTTATATTTAATTTTATTAATTTCACCCAGACCTGAAACAAGCAGTAAAATGAAGCTTCCGGCTGCTCTGGGGGCAAGACATTTAGATGACCCCCCCCCCCCGGGAACCCAGAAGCCATGCAAATGGCTGTGGAGATGGGCACGCACCCAGCTGGGAAAAACTGTCCTCAAAAGGAGTGGACAAAGTCTGGGACCATGATGATGGCCCAGATCAGGGCCACGCATGTGTGGTTGCTGTGGTCCCACACCAATTGTGTCTGGAACAGCCTCTGGCTACTCCTTTTGCCCCATCTGTTTGCGGCCCCAGTTTCCTTATTTATCAAGGTCCTTTTCAATTCTGTTCCTATCTTACGATATATCAGCTACCACTCCCAGTTTTGTATCATCTACATATTTGATTATCTTCTGAGTTGTTTATAAAAATATTGAAGAGCATTGACCCAGCACTGAGGCACTCCACTTGGAGACCTTCTTCCAGCATGAAGCACAGTCACTGATGATTACTCTTTCGGCACAGTTTTCTTACCAATTATGGATCTATCTGATAGTGTTTCTATCTTTTCTGTATTTAATTAGTCTGCTAATCAAAATATAATGGGGAGGTGAATTACCAAATGTTTTGTTCAAATCCAATTAAATGATACCCATAATATTTCCACCATCTACCAAACTAGTGAATTACTGCATTGTCTCAGACGGACTCCTTAAAATTTATTCTAGCATTCTTCCTGGTATTGAGATCAGACTGTCAACCATGTGTTTCATTTTTCATTTTCCTTCTATATATCTGTTAGTTTTGATTTCCATTATTTCGTTTATCTGTTTTCTCTTTTCTTACAATTTCATTTAGCTTTGACTGCATCTGCACTGCAGAAAAAATGCAGCTTGACACTATTTTAACTGCCATGGTTTAATTCTGGGATTTGTAGTTTTGTGAGATATTGAGCCTCATCTGTCAGAGAGCTCTGGTGCCATAAAAAACTATGATGCCATAGCATTGAGCCGTGGCAGTTAAAGCAGTGATAAACTGCCTTATTTTGCAATGCAGATACAGCCTCTTTCATTGTTGCACTGCTTCCAGTGGAGATTCAGCCTATCTCCTGATGGCTATACAGTGGTGCCTCGGGTTACGAAAGTAATTCGTTCCGCGGCCGCTTT
>NW_024820445.1:0-1871 GCF_019175285.1 Sceloporus undulatus | reverse complement strand
AATAATAATATTCTTTAAGAATATAGGTCTTTTATTACTCTTATAAAATATACTTTGTAACATAAAAAATGGATTAGGCTACAGAAGTTCAATATATATGCATGGTTACATGACAGTGTACCACATCCTTCCTGTTTTGTCCCAAGAGTAATACTATGGACTTTGGGTGTAGTAAGGCCTCTGGCTCTCAGGAACACAGCCTGAACAAAAGACTTGTCCACAAATTTAAGTTTTCAAAAGCTTTACTGGTTATAAACACAAAAATATGAAACTGATTTTTTTTTCTCAATAGTCCTTCTTAAATACCTTGCTCTTTCTTCTTGTGTGGACTTTATCTTTCTTCTTGTGTGCACTTATCTTTACTCTTCTGTGGACTTATCTTTGTCAAAGGAAAATACTCTCTCCAGGTCTGACTTGGCTGAAATCTTACTACATCTTACTACAAACTGAAACTAGCTGGAGAGAGACAGTAAGAGACCCTGGGATTTCCCACAATCCTTGCCTTTCTTAAAGCTGTAGATCTCTATTTCCCCTTCTAAACTAATACATAGAAAAGCTAATACAATCTCAACTAAATATATGTGTCAAGAGCATCAAAGATGCTCTGGAGGCATGACACTACCACATTCTCACTTTTACCAAACCAGGTCTCTCTTTGTGAAGCTTTAATTCTTACTCACCCCACCACCCCTGGTCAGGAAAATTGTATATGAAACTATGGCTTCAAAGCATTATTTATACCCTTGTTGATCTATCCATGTAGACTTCCAGAATTTAGTTTTTCCAGTATAAATCTTGGACTTATCTTGGTTGTATAAGTTATAATTGATATGATAAATCTAGATGAGTTATAATTGATATGATAGGTCTAGGATGTGATGGTGGCATTCTAGTCTGGGCATGGTGGTTCATGTTGGTTTCTTTCTTTTTCCCCAGAAACAGGCAACTGGGGGCTCTAGCACAGGGTGGGATTCAGGTATTGCTGAACTATAACTCCCAGTATTCATCACCATTGGCAATTCTGGCTTGGGATACTGTGAATTGTAACCTGCAAGAAAAAGTGTGCTAAGAATGGACAAGAGTTCTAGGCATAGAGAGCAACAAGTGGAAGAGAGTGAAATTGTTTAAGGGGGGATAAGAATTTCCTATAGACTCCCAACATACTGCTGATCCATGAAGGTTCTTAGCCTTTGTTTTGAGATCTCACAGGATCAAACAAGAGGAGCAAAACCCAGACATAATCCAGGCATTTTCAACATCCTAGTAGAGAAACTTCCAGCAATTTTTTGCAGACAAATATTTGTTGCTTACTCATACACATAAACCAAAGTTTTGCAAGAAATTTGACATTTCTCTGAAATTAAGTCATGCCTATCTGAATATAACATAAAAACTGTCCTGCTGCTCATAGCTAATATACCAGCCATCCTTCATATAGCTAAATGAAGTACAATTACAGTCGCTACTTGCTTGTCTCTAGATAATGTCACCGCACTGTGGAGTGAATGCAGAGTGTACTGTATAGTTCAGGGTAAAGAGAAGCAGTTTTGGCCAAGAGCCAAGCATTCGCGTGAGCTGATTTTGTTACTAGTTCATAAAGAGCAAAAGAGGAGGTATGGGAAACAAGGATTGCAATGGTTTTGTGTATTTAAGAAAAGGACAGCATTGCCAACTCTCAGTGCATGTCAAACATTTTGCTTCATGTGTCAAAATAACTTGTCTTACTTTGGCTCCAAATCACCTTGATTTAGATGGCAATTCCTACTCAACCTCAGACAGCAAAATGTCTTAAGTAAGGAATTTTCTCAAAGCACTCTTGCAATTCCCTTGCATCAGTGCCATCCTAGCCCCAGCACCTTTAACGATATGTG
>NW_024820444.1:0-1871 GCF_019175285.1 Sceloporus undulatus | reverse complement strand
ATGATCCAAAACATACTGCAGAAATAATCCAGTTTGAGGCCTCTTTAACGGCCGTGGCTCAGTGCTAGACAATCCTGGGAATTGTAGTTTATTGTGGCACCAGAGTTCTCTGACAGAAAAGGTTAAATGTCTCACAAAACTACAACTTCCAGAATTCACTAGCATTGAGCCAGGGCAGTTAAAGCGGTCTCAAACTGGATTATTTCTGCAGTGTGTTTTGGACCTACCTTGAAAAAATCCTTAAAATTTAGTACTAAAACCAAAGGCGGATTCCTCACTTCCTGGGCTGCATCCGCATTGCAGAAGTAATCCAGTTTGACACCACTTTAATGCCCATGGCTCAATGGTATGGAATAATAATAATAATAATAGCTTATTTGTATAGCACCATTGATGTAAATGGTGCTTTACAAACAATTTGCAGAACAAAACACTTATATACTATTCGATAATATAAAATACTACAATACAATATTAAAAACAATGAAACTGCGCCCCACACAAACATAATGCAAAACAAAACAAAATAGGCAGTGCAGATAATCCAATATACTGAAGATATGTACACTGAATTCTGGGAATTGTAGTTTGTTCTGGTATCAGAGAGCTCTCAGACAGAGAAGAGTACATGTCTCACCAGATTACAGTTCCCAGAATTCCATAGCATTCAGCAATAGCTGTTAATGTGGTGTCAAACTGGATTATTTCTGCAATGTGGATACAGTCCTATACATGAAAGCAGCCAATGGCCATTGCCTTCCATAAATTGTTATGGCCTCCTCAAGAAGGATCTGAAACCCCACACTTCATTAGAAACTGCAGATATCATTTAAATGAGGACCATCTTTGGAGATGGAAAAGATTTTACACTGATTTGATTTGTAAAAAATGTAGAGCTCAAACTAGATGTTTAAAATACTAGAAAATTACATGTTGTCAAGGCTATGGCAAGGGCACGCATTCCTTGGGATTCAAAAATTCCCATATTACGTTATCTAAAAAATATTCTACCAACCCCAGATCTGGAACTGTGATTATTAGCAGCTGCTGGATGGAATGGAGACAAAGAGGCAGAAAGTCCCAAAGAGCTATTTTTGAATTGTTTTGTTCTTGTTGCTGTTGTTGTTGTGTGCCTTTGAGTCGTTTCGGACTTATTGTGACCCTATCATGGGGTTTTCTTGGCAAGTTTCTTCAGAGACGGTTTGCAAATGCTATCCTCTGAGGCTGAGAGTATGTGACTTGCTCAGGATCACCCAGTGGGTTTATATGCCTGAGCCAGTATTTGAACCCTGGCCTCTAGAGTCATAGTCCAGTGCTCAAACCATCTTCCCACGCTGGCTCTCTTGTTTTGTTTTAATGGTACATACAATTCTTGCAAACAAGATAGTGAAACGTTGGCTGGACAATACAACTGTTAGGTGGATTTGTAATTGGTTGACCGGCCAAACCCAAAGGGTGCTCAGCCATGGCTCCTTTTCATCCTGGAGAGAAGTGACCAGTGGGGCCCAGTGCTATTCAACATCTTTATCAATGACTTGGAGGACAAAATTGGGGGCATACGCATCAGATTTGCAGATGACACCAAATTAGGAGGAATAGCTAATACTCCAGAGGACAGGGTCAACATTCAAAGTGACCTTAATAGACTAGAAAGTTGGACCAAAACTAACAAAATGAAATCCAATAATGAGAAATGTAGGATATTACACTTGGACCATAAAAATGAAAGATGGGGGTGGGGGAGGACACCTGGTTTAACAAGACTACACATAGCAACGCATTAGCATTTACATCTCTGTACCACTTACCAGTGATTGTAGCACTCTCTAAGCCAGTGGTTGGTCTTAGCCAACCCCTGTGAAAGGGTCATT
>NW_024820443.1:0-1871 GCF_019175285.1 Sceloporus undulatus | reverse complement strand
TGGGAACAGAAATTAAGAGAGAAATGTTTGAAAATTAGAGGCCTCCCTGAAGAACAAAACGAAGAGTTGGAGGAGAAATTAATAAAGGAAATTGCAATCTTTCTGAAAAAGGACCCCATCTTTTTTGAGGAGGAGATAGATAAAATCTATCGCGTTAATTCTGTAGTGGCAAGACAAAAGGGTCTCCCCAGGGATGTTGCAATTTACTTTGTGAGAAAACGGGTGAGAGACCACTTCTTAACAGTGCATAACAATACCCCGTTCAAATATAAAGACCTGGAGCTTAAAGTGCTGAAGGATGTGCCTGGAAGAATATTAAGAAAAAGGAAAGATTATACTTCTCTGACCTCCTTCCTAAGGAAAGAAAACATTCCCTATCGGTGGGAGTCACCAGAAGGTTTAACCTTCTGGTGGAACCAAAAAAGAATAAAAATTTTATCACCGGAACAAGCTAAAGCATTTCTAAGGAAAGCGACAGAAAGAACCAAAGAAAAAGGTGAAAAACCACAAAAGAATACTACAGAAAAAGGGAAAGAGGTTAACAGTCTGCGGATTGTCCTAGACCATAAAGAAAACGATGAAGAAGAGCAAATCTCTGAAGAAGAAGATAATCAAGAAGATTTAGATTTGGGGAATTTGGCAAGCTCAAATATTAATTTACAAGAAGTCTTCACAGAAGAAGAAAGGATTAGAAGAGAAGAGAAGAGAGCAGATTCTGAAGGAATATTTTGACAAGGAAAATTATTGTTGACATCGACTTTATTTCTCCAATATTATTCACTTGTTTTTTAACTGAGATTGGAATAAACTCCTTACCCTCTGTCTTAAGTGTTTGAAATAAAGAATAAACCATACTCCCGCTTCTGATTTGTTTATAAGATACAGTCTAAATATGTTGAATCAACTTAAATTATTATCCTGGAATGTACAAGGCTTAAACACGCCACAGAAAAGGAGAAAAATATGTCATTATCTTCAAAAACTTAAATTAGATGTGATATGTCTTCAGGAGACAAGGATTAAACAAAAGGATAATAAACATCTAAGATTTATTAAATTAGGACAAGAATTCATCTCGGCCTCTAAATTTAAAAAAAAGGGAGTGGTAATTTATGTAAATTCCAGATATGAAGCGAAGGAAGTTTATAATGACCCAGAAGGACATTATGTCATTATAGAGTTAAATTTAGAAGGTCAAAAGATACTAATTGTGGGAGTCTATGGACCACTAGAAAATAAAAATAAATTTTATAAAAAACTCAAGAATAGAATAGCTGATCTAGAATTTGATTCATTAATATTGTTAGGGGATTGGAATGGGGTCATAGACCCAAAAATAGATAAATCTTCTGGGACAAAGACTAAGAAACAACAGGGAAAACTCCCAAAGGAATTTTTTGATTTGATGAATTTATTAGTTGTAGAAGATGCCTGGAGAAGTAGAAACAGAACAAACAAAGACTTTACTTTTTACTCCAATCCTCACAAGTCTTGGTCACGTATTGATATGATCCTGGTTTCCTCCCATTGGATTTCAAAGATTAATAAATCTGTAATTCTTCCAAGAATATTATCTGACCACAACCCAGTGCAAGTTGATTTAAAACTAGGGAATAAGGAGTTTAATTGGAAAATAAGTAATAACATATTAAAAGAAGAAAACCTGATCAAAAATTTAAAAGAAGAAATCGATACTTATTTTAATGAGAATTTGGATAAGGGAACAAATTTACAAGTGGTTTGGGACGCCCATAAAGCTGTAATAAGGGGGTGGGCGATTAAGAAAGCCTCGGAAATTAAAAAGAATAGAAATGGAAAATTGGAGAATTTGAATGAAGAATTGAAAAAGAAAGAGAAAAAATTGAAAGGAA
>NW_024820442.1:0-1871 GCF_019175285.1 Sceloporus undulatus | reverse complement strand
CTGCGCCAAAGCTGTGCTCCAGTCCTTAGGACTGGATTGTGGCTTTGCTGCGGCTTCCAGACTCTTAGTATGCATGCATCATTTAAGCAGCATACCTCCAAAGTGACCCAAAGCAGCTTTATTTTGGCCTGTCTGTATGGGGCCTTAATTATTTTATATATAATGCTCTTTAAAATGTACCTCCTTTAAAAAAAGGTTTAAATGCTTTATAGTACAATTCTAGTAATGTCTCTTTATCAGTAAGTTTCATGGAGTTCTCTTATATGTGTATATAGCATTGATTCTCAGACTATCTGGTACCGATAGCTGGAATTTACTTTTTCTTTCCAGTGTGCCAGAAACTAGGAAGTTTATTGCACGGGCCCTAAAATGGGCCTGTTGCATCCTACAATGGTTTAGGGCACTACACTGGTCCACTTTCAGTAGCAGTGAGTATGTAGAACTTCATCCTTCATTACTCCACTATCCTCAGGTACATTTACCTTTGAGCATATGTAGCATGCTTTCCATCAATTTCTCGGGGGAAATGGTTAAGCTGACATCTATGTCATTTCCTAGATTTTCTCTGAACCCTTTTTAAAAACTGCTATTACATTACAACCTTTCAGTCACCTGGCTGAAAGGCTGGTGTTAGCAATAAGCTGCAATTTGCCAGCAGCACAGACTGCTGTATTGGAAATTTGGGGTTCAGGGTAGCTGTGCATGCCAACCTTGCAAATTCTGTCATAAATATTCCATTTGTGGGGCTCACATTCCCTTAGGAACAGCTAGCAAGGAAAAGGTGCAGGTGGGAATAGGCCAGGGACCAGCAGTGAGGCAACATAACAGGTTGCAGCCCCCCTACACAGGAAGGGTTTAGGGAAGGCTTTTGGAGTTCAATTTCAAGGAATCTGGCAACCTTTCTAATTTAAAAATTTACATTCAGATCTTAGACTGGAATGTATTGTTAGGGATAATATCAAGAAAAAACTGGCAGAGGGCAGTGTTGTAGGTTCCTTTACATTTCCTCCAGTGCCTTATTTCAAGGTGTCACCTCTGGGGGTTGTTCCCAAGAATATAACTTATTCATTGTTTGCTTTATCTCAGGGGTGAGTCTGTCAGTGATGTCATTCCTGTGGAGCTTTGCACTATACATTATACCGTCAGCCCTCTGTATCCACGGTCTCTGCATCCATGGATTCAACCATCCACGCCACGGCATGAAAATATTCCAAAACATGTATCCAAAAAGAAAACTTTCATTTTGCCATTTTATATCAGGCACACAATTTCACTACACTATTGTCTGTAATGGGACTTGAGCATCCACCAATTTTCATATCTGGACTAAAGGGTTGTCCTTCCGGCCCAGGTTGTTTGCCCAGGAGAAGGCTGAAAATGAATTCAAGGAGTGATATGTGTTTCATCCCACACTAGTTTGCTTGCCCTCTCTCACTCCTTTCCAGGTTCAACACAGTTTAAATTGATTCTAGGTTAAATAATGTGATCCTCATTCGACCCAATTCTCTTTGTCTGATCTAGTTATTCCATGGTTGGTCAGCAAAGGCTAGGGAATGGAGTGAAATAGATGAGAGGATCAGTCCTTTTTTTTTTTTTTCCTTTCCTTGGAAAAAGAAAAAAGCTTAGCCTGCTTTTAACCATGCCCAAAATGAGTTGCAAATTAAAGTATACCAATATGAAATAAAAATATGCAAAGACTGAAAGAAAAAGCCAGAAATAAAACAGATTGATAAAATCATAAGATTCAGAGTTATTTTTCTGAATTGTTATCTAGACCATCTTCCCATGCAGTATGTTTGATTGACTAATTGACTGCTTAATATCCTGGCTTTCTCATAGAGCTGAGGTAAGGCATATTCCAATATAGTTAA
>NW_024820441.1:182-1871 GCF_019175285.1 Sceloporus undulatus | reverse complement strand
TACCCTTCCCTAGGAACAGTTCTGAAGACCAATAGACTCTCTTTAGGGAGCTTTGTTACCCTCCCCCATGAGACAGCTGAGAAGAATCAGGCAGGAAGTCTGCGCATGCGCACATGTCCACTCTCCCCCCCGCTAGTCCCGGCTTTCCTGGATTGCCAACTGCGCATGCGTAGAGCGTCGAAGGCGGCGCAGCAGCACATGGAGCGCGCGCTGCAGGCTCCAAGGGTTTGTCTCTTCTTGCCACTTTCCAGGCAGAGAGTGCATTGATCTTATTTGTTTGGGGCAGAAGGAGAGCAGGTAGTAGGGGTTTTTTTGCTTTTGTAGTTTTTTTATTAAATGATTTTATCTTTTAAAAACTCTGTTCCCTTTCTAAACAAATAAACTTCCTTTAAAATATATATTGTAATAATTTAATACCATTTTTAATGGCCAGTTTTGTAAGTTTAATAATAATAATAATAATAATAATATTGGGAAGAGAGGAGAAGAGGAGGAGGAGGAGGAGGAGGAGGAGAAATGGTGCAAAAACATTAAGGTGCATTTTAAAAAGCTACAACTTGCAAAGGTCTTTTTAAATGTGATAATAATAGGAAGAGAGGAGAAGAGGAGGAGCAAAACCATGAGGAGGTGCTGCTTTCCTCTCTTGAGTGTTATTCTTCTTCTTATTATTATTATATTGACTTGTATTCTGTTTTCCCCCCAAAAAATTGGGATAAAAAAGCAGCTTACAGTTTTTTTTAAAAAACCCAGTACAGTTAAAAACATACAAAAGTGGGCATTGAAGTAGTATACAGTGGGCTAAATTAAATTAAAATTGGGATTAAATTAGTCCAGTGAGCCCTTGGTATCCGCTGGGGTTTGTTCCAGCTTCCAGGACTCCCTGTGGATACCAAAGTCTGTGGATGCTCAAGTCCCATTAAATACAATGGCATAGTAAAATAGTGTCCCTTATATAAAATGGCAAAATCAGTGTTTCTCTTTTGGAATTCATAATTTGGAATATTTTCAAACCGTGGATAAAAAAAACCCCTTTTTTTGGAGTGGAGATGGAGAGCCAACTGTATACAATCAGAGAGCTCTGGTGCCACAATAAACTACAATTCCCAGGATTCCCTAGCACCAAGCCAGGGCAGTTAAAGTGGTCTCAAATTGGGTTATCTCTGCAGTGTGTTTTGGACCAGAGAGGAGGGCCTCTCCATATGATCCTAAAACCCTGATGGGCTCAAAGAGGGAGATACGGCCCTTCTTCAGTCCTAGGCCCAAGTTCTGGTGTTGGTATTGTTTCTGTCAGTTACAAGTCTTTGAGGCTGTTTCTGGGCAGCAGAGTTTTGTGGTGGGTGGATTGCTTTAACAATACACTTCTCCCTCCACATTCGCTGGGGTTAGGGTCACAGGACCCCCATGAATGTGGGGAAACCGCAAATAACAAAGACACTGTATTTTTACTTCAGAGGATACCTCACTAGGAACCTCTAGTGCTACTCTAGTCAATATCTGACAGACATTGAGCATAGGTCTGTGGAGTGTCCTCTCTAGGAATCTCTAGGTCCTCCAGTGCTACTCTGTGGTCAACATCTGACAGACATTGAGCATAGGATTGCGCAGGAGGAGCCACAGAGGCTACTGGAGTGTCCTCTCTAGGAATCTCTAGGTCCTCCAGTGCTACTCTGTGGTCAACATCTGACAGAC
>NW_024820441.1:0-172 GCF_019175285.1 Sceloporus undulatus | reverse complement strand
ATTGAGCATAGGATTGTGCTGGAGGAGCCACAGAGGCTAGTGGAGTGTCCTCTCTAGGAATCTCTAGGTCCTCCAGTGCTACTCTGTGGTCAACATCTGACAGACATTGAGCATAGGATTGTGCTGGAGGAGCCACAGAGGCCTAGTGGAGTGTTCTTTCTAGGAATCTCTA
>NW_024820440.1:309-1871 GCF_019175285.1 Sceloporus undulatus | reverse complement strand
CGGCGATTGACGCGGGAGGTCTTCCACATCTGAAGGGTCTTCCGTCCTGACCGAAGCATCCGCCTCGGAATCGGAGGACTCCACCTGGACAATGATATTGCGTCTAGGTCTATCAGATGGTCGCGGTGACGGCTGGAGCAAAGCTGGCGTTTTTCCAGCTGCAAGCCCTCTCGGGGACAATCACGGGGGGCGATCGCGAGAGGGCACCCTGGACATTGCAACGTCCCTGGACACCTTTAGGTAGAACTGGTCTGCCTCGGAGTCGTAGAATATGCCATCATCAGCGGGCACCGGTAAAGGAGACAGGGGAGCTGGCGACGGGGACCTCGGGGGCCGCTCACTCCGCGCTGGAGAACGAAGCGCTGGGGATGGAGACCGCGAAGGCAAATCCCGAGAAGGAGATCTCGAAAGCCTGTCCCGGGATTCTTCCTCATTCGAGAGGAGAAAGGGCACGGTTGTTGACGCCGAAGGTCCCGGGATCGACAGAGTTCGCTGAGACTCCCTGGGTAAAGGTCTATCGGATACAACCGACAGGGTGTCTCACCTTGGAGAATCCTTCCGGATGCGAGGGCGGGTCGGAGGCTCTGGTTCCTTAGTCCCCTCAGGCTCCTTGCGAGGACGATCCTTAGAGTGCTTTGACTTCTTGGAAGCCGTAGCCTCTGAAGCTGAATCCGATGCCTTCCTCTTCTTGGATGACGCGGAGCCCCGCGGAGCATCCGGAGGGAAGAAGGGGATAGGCGACTCCGTGAGCCTTCCACCCGGTCTGGGTGCATCCTCCTTACGGGGGACTGTCTTCGCCCTGGAGGAGGTGTCTTTGGCGGTACCCGATCCCTCTTTCGGGTCCGACGGAGCTTCCTTGTGGGACTTATGCTCCGGTGCCGGCCGCGAGGTCTTAGAAGGGGTCTCTCGTCTCCGCGACGAAGTCGATGCGGCGGCCATACCCACAGACCCAGATTTATGCGGGTGTTTGGTGGGTTTGGTGGTGGCACTGGGCTTGACAGATCCACAGGCCACATCAGCCTCAGTGTTGGGCTCTCCGGAACGATCGGAAGTTGACGGGGGCGCACTTGACGGGCCATCTCTGGCGGAAAGAGCCGCCGACACAGGAGCCACAGGGGCCGAAGACGGGCGAGGATCCCCTTCCCGGATCTTACCCTGGGCTATCGCTGAGGTGAGCCGCGATTCCCGGTTCTTCCTAGCCTGGGATGACATGGATTTGCAGAGGGAGCAAGACTTAACATCATGCTCCTTCCCGAGGCAGAAGAGGCAGGAGGTGTGGGGATCCTGCACCGGCACCTTTCCCCCGCAAATATCACACTTCTTGAACGGAGGAGACATCGCTACCGAGGTCACCAAAGCCAACACGAATTCCACAATCAAGGTCAACAGTCCAGAAGTCCAGTACACGGGGGTAGAAGAAACGCCAAAGTCCAAAAAACAGTCCGAGTCAAAAAACCAGTGATCCAAACGAGCTAACAAGAGCGAAGTTCCAAACAGCAGCCAAACGCGGCGGAAAAAATGGAACTGGGGAAAAGAGCGGGAACCGGGGCTTTATAGGAGGG
>NW_024820440.1:0-209 GCF_019175285.1 Sceloporus undulatus | reverse complement strand
GAAAAGAGCGGGAACCGGGGCTTTATAGGAGGGGGCGGGGTTACCGCCAAAAAGTTTCTATATGTTGCAAAGTGTACTTTGCCCAGTGATTCTAGAAGTATCCGAACAGCACTGCGCAGGCGCAGTGAAACCCATTTGTATGATTTGCAGAGACCACGAAGAAGAAAGAAAGATATGAAAGAACTAGACAAGATCCTAAAATGTAAAGA
>NW_024820439.1:1277-1871 GCF_019175285.1 Sceloporus undulatus | reverse complement strand
AAAGCCATGGCAAAGGATTTCTCTGCACCACCTCTGCCCAGCCTGTTTAAGGCCAGGGATCAGTGAGGAAACTGGCCGGAAGTTATGGAAACTTCCCTTCTCAACATCCCTGCTCAGCCCATTGGGGCCAGAGTTCAGAGGACAGGCCAGCCAAAAGCCATGGCAAGGGATTTCTCTGCATCACCTCTGCACAGCCTGAAACAGGGCCAACGTCGGAGAGGCAAGCCAGCCAAAAGACACAGGAGAAGGGTGAGTACCAGGGGCCCTCTCTCTCCAGCCACCAAATAACCTTTGCCAAATCTAATGCCCTCTCTCGTGGCAGGCATTGCCATGAGGCCTCTGCCATGGCCATTGCAGGCACTATGCCTAGCATAAGGTTTGGGACTCTGCCAGGAGGGCAGATGGGGGCATAAACCCTTGGTCTCCCCCTTCCTTCCCATCTCTGGCCCCAATGGCACCCAGGACCCCATAGGTGTAGGGGATCCTTTGCAGACTGGGAAACACATGGTGGTGTTGTCAGGGCTCCTGCACTTTCCTTTTGAATTCTTATAATGAGATGGTGTGTAAGGAGGCAGAGGACTCCTCCTCTATGTT
>NW_024820439.1:663-1177 GCF_019175285.1 Sceloporus undulatus | reverse complement strand
ATTCTTATAATGAGATGGTGTGTAAGGAGGCAGAGGACTCCTCCTCTATGTGGTACAGCCGCATGGCTGTAAAGGAAGCTGGACTTGGCCCAGCAGGAGCTGAAGCTTCCAACTCTAAAATGGTCTTTTTTGGCTGCCACAGAGCATCCCACAAAAAGCACAAAACGGCTTCATGTCCACCCCAGAGAGAGCATGGCCTCTGCCACCCACTTCTAAACAGAGGCTGAAGGGCCATCTATCAGGAATGCTTTGACTGAGAGTTCCTGCATGGCAGAATGGGGTTGGACTGGATGGCCCTTGGGATCTCTTCCTACCCAAAGATTCGTTGAGAGACCACATGGATACAAATCCTCCTGTGTTCCCTCCCCAAAAATTACAACAACAAAAAGGGGTAAACCATTTGTGGATATCATGGGTGGAGAGTTCCCTTCACCCCCAATTGTGTTTGGCTGCCCCAAACCATGTCGCTCTTGAGAGAAAAGCTTGAGCGCTTGGCCTCTCTTTTCCATCAGAG
>NW_024820439.1:0-563 GCF_019175285.1 Sceloporus undulatus | reverse complement strand
TAAAACAAAATGCCCTGTGAGTATCAGGGCTACACTACAGGCCATATCCAGCTATCTACCCATGATTAGCAATGGTCTTCAGTCACTGCTAACTTAAGAGCAGTTTCCTCAGTGCTTGGAATAAGCCACTGCCCAGGCAGCCTCCCTTGATGGGGCAAATAAAGGAGGGGAGAGCCCCCACATCAACAGGGCTGTGGGCTCAGATTTACAAGAGATACTGGTTATCCTTTCTGGTGTTCATTTTATTACTGTTAGCCCATGAGGTTTTTTCCAGGCCAGAAAAGATGCCTAGAAACTAATTCTTCAAGGGAGGGGCTAGCCATAAAAGCCACATGATGACTTTTTCTTGCCTCCTCATGGGCCTCCATCACTGTCGCCATTAGGTCCAGAGCCTTTTTTGCCTTAGGTGGAACAGCCAAAGACATAGGATGAGCACATGGTTCTACCTCCTTTGTGCAAACTGTTATCAGCCATAGCACTTCTCATTAAGAGCATAAGCTTTAACAATACAGATTTATTTAAATGCTAATAAACAGGGTGACTCAAGCAAGGAGAAGGTCTCT
>NW_024820438.1:0-1871 GCF_019175285.1 Sceloporus undulatus | reverse complement strand
GATGACAGTTAGGGAGGGAGGAGCTTCTTTCTTCAGGCCAGCCCCTGATGGAACTGGGCCAGCCTACTCTCTCCCTCAGAGGCCGAAAGATGACAGGGAGGGAGGAGCCTCTTTCTTCAGGCCGGCCCCTGATGGAACTGGGCCAGCCTTCTCTCTCCCCCAGAGGCCGAAAGATGACAGGGAGGGAGGGAGGAGCCTCTTTCTTCAGGCCGGCCCCTGATGGAACTGGGCCAGCCTTCTCTCTCCCCCAGAGGCCGAAAGATGACAGTTAGGGAGGGAGGAGCCTCTTTCTTCAGGCCGGCCCCTGATGGAACTGGGCCAGCCTACTCTCTCCCTCAGAATGGGTTGGATGTTAGACTAGGACCTTGTCTGCACTGGCCAAGATACTCCTGGAACAGCATGGAGTATCCTGGCTTCAGAACTGTCCTATCCTCCCCCTCTTTTTCTATGCCAGGGTGTTGTCTGCATGAGTGTCCTATTGAGCCACCCGATGCATCTGACACTTTTGTGGGTTGCTTACTTCTGAGGTTAGAACAAGGTGCCCAGTGATGCTCACATAACTGAGCACCTCATTCTGACCTCAGAGCAAGTGACTGGTGACAGTGGCAGATGTGCCGGCTGTTCAGTGGAATGTTCATGGAGACAGCTGCCCTGGCACAGAAATATATGGTTCTAGATATTCTCAGAAGATCGGGAGTAAGAAGTATGTTGTCTAAAATTTGTTTTCAGGGCGTTATGCCCCAGTTCTGGTGCTAGAAGTGCTGGAAGTCATCTGGAGTGTTTGCACCAGAACTGGGTTATGTGCCATGGATCATCTGAACAGGATGCCACCAGAACAGATGTGGGGTGTGGGGTGGGGACAGATCTTTTGGCCTGCTCAGCCATGGAAACCCACTGAGCAACCTTGGGTAGGCCACACTCTCTCAGCCTAAGAGGGAGAAATGTCCTCTGAATAAATCTTATCAAGAGGACCGTATCATAGCGTCACCATCTATTGGGTTTGACTTGAAGATACATAACAACAAGGAATGTTTCACAAGAGAATAACACATCATTCTCTAAGGAAACATCCTTTGCTCGAAGAGGTAAAGGGAGTCTTTCTTGGACAAGCACTGGAAGACTTGGGCTGCATCCACCCTGCAGAAATAATCCAGGTTGACACCACTTTAACTGCCATAGCACAATGCAATGTAATTCTGGGATTTGTAGTTTGTTGTGGCACCAGAGAAAGCTAAATATCTCACAAAACTACAATTCCCAAAATCCATAGCATTGAGCCATGGCAGTTAAAGCTACAGTGTGGATGTAGCCAGAAATAAATAAAAGGGCAATAGGTTTGTAAAACAGTACAATACTTGAATGGCCAGGATATGTCAACTACTCACCCTGCTGTGGACAGTTTCTTGTTTCTTCCCTGCAGTTCCCCATGCTATTTTGGTATTATTGATTTTTCCAATACTTAACCCAAGTCTGATTCCAGTAGTCATGAAACAGTTTACATTTTATTGTTTTAAATGTTATTACTTTATTATTTATTCTAAATGACATTATCTAGATACCATATCTAAAACGGTGCCTCAACGCAGTGTTTACTATTACTGTTTTGAATAGCATCTCTTCCTTTGGGTGAACTCTTTATGCACTGGGTTGTTCAAGTCTACATTTATTTGTCATTAAAAGGAAAAGGACGGGCTCAGTGGGATACCAGTGTAGCAAACATAGGTTGTAACCCTGAAAGTATTCTCTTTTCTCCCTCCATTCAGGGTACAGCAGATAGAAAACTGCATCTGCCACAAACAGCCATCGCAACTCTGTTCTCTAAATTTTCTGACTTGAAATCTATAAGCAAGAGGAGTCTTCATTACCTGCTG
>NW_024820437.1:0-1871 GCF_019175285.1 Sceloporus undulatus | reverse complement strand
GCAGTCCCCGATGTTGCTGAGTCTGCCTGATGGCTCCCTCTGAGACCAAGATGACAGTTAAAGATGGAGGGGCCTCTTCTTTCAGGCAGTCCTCGATGTTGCTGGGTCTGTCTGATGGCTCCCTCTGAGGCCAAGATGACAGTTAAAGATGGAGGGGCCTCTTCTTTCAGGCAGTTCCCGATGTTGCTGGGTCTGCCTGATGTCTCCCTCTGAGGCCAAGATGACAGTTGAAGAGGGAGGGGCCTCTTCCTTCAGGCAGTCCCCGATGTTGCTGGGTCTGCTTGATGGCTCCCTCTGAGGCCAAGGTGACAGTTGAGGAGGGAGGGGCCTCTTCTTTCAGGCAGTCCCCGATGTTGCTGGGTCTGCCTGATGGCTCCCTCTGAGGCCAAGATGGAGACCCCAATGTGAACTTATCTTGGGTTTTTCTTTCCTCAGGTTGGGTTTGCCATTGGCTTCCCTTGAAGAGGCTGAGAGAGTGTGACTTGCTCAAGGTCACTCGTGGTTTCATCCACGGCTGAAGTGGCATGCGCTCTTAGGCCTCACTGAACTACAACACCCAGAATGCAAAAGGAGGCCGCCAGAGCTACAAGAATGACATCATCTCCTGTGGTTCCATAGTGCTGATCTGCGCATGTTAACGGCGTCGTTACTCCGGGATCTCTGGAGTCCGTTGGAGGAATAGGGGAGGACTGTGTCAGAGATCTGTACATGTTTGTACAAAATGTAGTGGGAATTAGTATCGAGAACGAGGAAGGAGACAGTGTGGAACAATACTGCATCTGCGTTTTGTGCTTCATGTTAGCTTTTGGCTTCATTTGAGGTTTCTCCAAACTGGTTGATCTCGCTCTCCAAAGACGTAACTGACCGCCACATTTCTAGCCTCCAAGACGAACAGGCAGGCAAGGTGGAAGATCAGGAAGGCAAGGTACAGTCGAAAGAAAGGGAGGGAGGGAGAGCGCATGCGCGCAGGGGAGGAGAGAATGGAGTACGTTGGCGAGCGTGCCGGAGAGTGGGCGGGGCAGAGAGGCAACTCTTGCGCGTGATTGGGAGCGAGATGAGGGAGGGAAGCGCCCTCCTCGCGCCGCTGCTGGTGGGCGTGGCGGTGGGCGTGGCTGCTGAGGCCAGGTGGAGGGGGCGGGGCTTCCGAGGAAGAGCGCGAGGCGGCCTCGCCATGGCTTTCCCTCAAGCTGCGCGAGCAGGTGGCTCCTCCCTCCTGCTGAGGCCCCGGGCGCTGAGGGAGACGAGCGTCGTGGCGGTGGTGGCCGTGAGGGGGGAAAGGAAGGATGCAGTATGCGGCACTGGGGGCCTCATGACCTAAGACAGAAATTGTGCTGAAAGTTAGCTGCTTAGCCTTACATTTAGTCTTTGTGAGAGAGAGCTCTGGAGCCACAATAAACTACAGTTCCCAGGATTCCCTAGCACTGAGCTCAATCCTAGAGAATCCTGGGAACTGTAGTTTTGTGAGACATTGAGCCTTCTCTTTCAGAGAGAGCTCTGGAGCCACAATAAACTACAGTTCCCAGGATTCCCTAGCACTGAGCTCAATGTCAGGGGATCCTGGGAACTGTAGTTTTGTGAGACATTGAGCCTTCTGTTTCAGAGAGAGCTCTGGAGCCACAATAAACTACAGTTCCCAGGATTCCCTAGCACTGAGTTCAATCCTAGAGAATCCTGGGAACTGTAGTTTTGTGAGACATTTAGCCTTCTCTTTCAGAGACAGCTCTGGAGCCACAATAAACTACAGTTCCCAGGATTCCCAGCACTGAGCTCAATGTCAAAGGATCCTGGGAACTGTAGTTTTGGGAGACATTGAGCCTTCTGTTTCAGAGAGAGCTCTGGGGGCCACAATAAACTACAGTTCCCAGGATTCC
>NW_024820436.1:0-1871 GCF_019175285.1 Sceloporus undulatus | reverse complement strand
CACAAGCCTTTTTTCTTATGCAGATATCACTTTCAACTAAGTAAATATTGAATAAACATACTGAGTGTCACAGAAGCAGCTCTACTGATTCTACCTCTAATTATCTTCCAGCCCGGTCTCAAGACATGTTGTGCCAGCAATGAAATACTTGTGATTAGATGTGCAGCTGCTTTACCTATATCACTTCACTAACTACAGTGTTACCTGTTGTACCAGAACAAAGCAGAAACATTTAGGATTGGAATTTAGCCTTTCAGATGACAATCTACCCTTCACCTTATAAGTAAATATGTTTACATGAGTCAGTTTTTGTACTGAATTACAAAGGTATAACATATTTTCAAAAATTTAATTAACTTAATTACATTTAACTTGTACTGCATAACATTTGTGTCTTCAAATACCTGAAGAGGACATGCAGAGGAAGAAGCAGATTGGTCCTGTGTTGTTCCAGGGAGCAAGCTATAACTAAGAGGTGAAAATGGAAAGAAGGCCAACTTCAGCTAAACATTAGGATAAGGTTCTAATTGAAATGCTGTTCAGCAGTGGACTACCATTTTGGGAGATGGCACATGCTCTTTTACTACAAGATGGAGAGACATCTTTTAGGGATGCTGTCTTCTTTGGTTGATAATTCTAAACAGTCCTCCATAAACTGCAAATCCCAGGATTCCATAGAATATTGTCATGGCAGTTAAAGCAGAATCATAGTGCAATAATTGTGCAGTGTGCAAAAGTGGTCAGAGAAAATTTACAGATTCAATGGCTTTCAGATTTCCTGACTCCAGTTAAGTCTTTCTGTAGTAAATCATGTGTTGAAGAGAAAGACTGGATAATTTGCCAATATTCAGTACATTGCATTTTTTATTTAGCCATTTTATTCATAATACATTATTACTCCAACGAGCTCAGGCCAATGAACATGGTTCTTCCCCTCCCTTATTTCCACAGGTGTCAGTTGCAAGGTATGGTAAACTGCTGCAATTTCTTCAAAACACACCTATTTACTGTCTCCTTTTGTAATTGTCCCGCAGCCCTTGGAATACTAATATGTTTAATTCCAGAAGAATTCAGAGATATAGCTGTGTTAGTCTTGAATAACTGTATGCAAAGGGGTCTTGTACCATCTTTGACACTATGGCCTGTTACAGACTGCCAAAATAAAGCTGCTTTGGGTCTCTTTGGAGGTATGCTATTCAAATGATGCATGCATCCTAAGAATCTGGAAGCTGCACCAAAAGCTGCACTCCGGTGCATAGGAATGGAGTGTGGCTTTGGTGCGACCTCCAGACTTTTAGTACCCATGCATCATTTAAATAGCTTACCTCCAAAGAGAACTGAAGCAGCTTTATTTTGGCAGTCTGTAACAGGCCTATGTGAAAGAAGTTGTAGCATGAGCTTTCGTAGACTTGGTCTACTTCCTCAGATGCATGGAGTGAATGTTGGCCAAGAATTTATTTATATATCTCACCCTTTGCCCAAAACTGGTACTTAGGGCAGCTTATCCTGTACAAAAAAGGTATATTAAAACAGAATTAAATTCTTACTATATTAAAACAAAGTACATGTTAAAAGAATAAAATACTGTTAAAAAGGTAAAAATATTTAAAACATATTAAAACAATGTAACACCCCAGACCAGGGGTCGGCAACCTCCAGCCCACGGGCCGGATGCGGCCCGCAGAGGCCTTTGAGCTGGCCCCTGGCTGCACCTACCGCCGCCGCCGGTTGCAGCTTTTCGCCGCTCTGGGCGCCGCCATTTTGGGGGGGAAATGGCGGCAAAATCTCGCACGACCTTCCCTGAGGTCGCACGAGATTTCACCGCCGTTTTTTTGCCCAAAATGGGGGCGAAATCTCATGTGACCTTCCGC
>NW_024820435.1:0-1872 GCF_019175285.1 Sceloporus undulatus | reverse complement strand
AAAAACGTTTTATTTTAATTCGTATCAAATCCTAAGTGGGAACACCCCCTTAGACAGGGAAAATGAAATGCACAAATATAACATGGGTGACAACTGGCTTGATAACAATACTCATAAATAGGTTACAAGTTCTCAGAAGACCACAAACTAAACATGAGTCAGTAGTGAAATAGGATAGCAGGGAAGGAAGGAAGGAAGGAAGGAAGGAAGGAAGGGGGTGAAATCAATGCAATGTTAGACTGAATAGGTATAGTTTCCAGATTGAAGGAAGTAATAGTGCTAATAATACTTTATTTATTTATTTATTTATTTATTTATTTATTACTACTACTAATAATAATAATAATAGTATTCTGCTTTCATTGGACCTCACATGGAATCCTGTCTACAGTTTGGGACCACCATTCAAAAAGGATATTGACAAACTGAAACATGTCCAGGAGAGGGTGGCCAAGATGGTAAAAGATCTGGAAACCATGCCCTTTGAGGAATGCCTTAGGAGCTGAGTATGTTTAGCCTGGAAAGGAAGAGACTGAGATTTGATAGGATTGCTGTCTTTAAAGGGCCACAGGGATATAATGTAGAAGACGGAGTGGGCTTGGTTTCTGCTGCTCCAGAGAATAGAACGTGAACCAGTGGGAGCCAATGTAGCCCTTAATCCCCAACAACTGTTCATCTCAGTCTAAAAGATTTCTACCTCCATTTAAAGTGATGTTTTCTTAATGCCATTTATCATCATCCTTCTCATCAATCAATCAATCAATCAATCAATCATGTATTTATTTATTTATAGAGTACCATCCCTGTACATGGCGCTTTATCAGAAAAAGAACAAGGGAAAAAAATTCCCTGCCCTTATACTTACAAACTAAAGATACATACAAGGAAAGGAGATGGCAGTGGAGAGAGGGTATTAAGTCTAGTAGAAACTGGAACAGCCACTGAGAAGGCTCTCTCCCATGTTCCCAACAGATATACCTGAGAGAGTGATGAGGCAGAGAGAAGGCCTTCTGTAGAGGATCTCAAAACATGGGCAGGCTCACATAGGAAAGTACAGTCATTCAGATAACCTGGCACTGAGCCTTATATTGCTTACCCATGGTCTAGCTTGACCCTAAGGTTCTCTCACGGACAACTGACATATAGCAAGGCTGCAACAGAAACCTGTAAGGGATTTCAGCAGCATTCTTCCAAATGGTTGCAATTGCTCTGTGTGGAAGAGAGCAGAAATGTTTGCAGATCCAATGTTCATTATCAGTCTGACAGCATGCAAATTCAACTACAGGACAATGGGACAGTTGTGGTCTGTGTTTGTGTGTTTACATACTCGATGTACGTAGGGATCTATCACAATCCTTCCAGTACAAACCTTTCAAGCTAGAAATGTCTTTCCTTAAAAATGAGGGTTTTATTTAAAGCCCTTGTTTTATGTTATTGTTTTCATTAAGCAAAATCTGTCCTTTTTCCTAAAGATATTTGACCCTTGCTGCCTCCATTATTGATTCTGTCTTCTCTGAAGAACTTCCTCAGAGAACATGTGGTCATCCTCAGCATAGGGCCTTCAGAAACTGTTGGGGAGAGTTTTTTGTGGGTTTTTCGGGGTATGTGGCCATGTTCTAGAAGAGTTTATTCCTGACATTTTGCCGGCATCTGTGGCCGGCATCTTTCTCTTCTAGATACATAGCCCAAAAAGCCCACAAAAAACTATGGATGCCAGCCATGAAAGCCTTTGACTTCACATGTTGGGGAGAGGTTTTTGTGATACCCTAAAAGAGGGAAGGGGGTGAGGGAAAGACTCACTCTGCCCTCCCTTTTCACTTCTAGAAGCAGTTCCCTAGTTTGGCATCCATTTCTTATTTGCATTATTCAGAT
>NW_024820434.1:0-1872 GCF_019175285.1 Sceloporus undulatus | reverse complement strand
TGCTGACTCCAGGCCAGATTTTAGCAATCTCCAGTCAAGACTTTCGACTGACAAGCTCTGCCTGCCTGGAAGAAGGCAGGATTGGCTCCTTTCCCCCATGGGACCCCCTTAGTCACGCCTCCCTCTCCTCCTCCTCAGCAGCCAAGATGTCTGCCTCCAGGGAGAAGGAGAAGCAGCATGGCAGGGAGGGGGTCTCCTGGTGTGGCAGCCTCCCTTGCCCCCCAGCCTCCCTCACCAAGACTCAGTACAAAGGCAAAAGGCAAGGAGGCAGGCACCAGGGGCTCCCTTTCACGTTCGTTGCTTTGCCTTTCCTGCTCCTCCTTTGGGGCTTCTCTCTGCTCTGCGAGTGGCTGGCTATGGCTTCTGGGGAGAGGAGAAAAGGGGAAGGAGGAGGGAGAAAAAGCCCCACGCCAGTCTCACTCCTCCATCTAAGGCAGCCTCCTCTTCTTCCTCCTCCTCCTCCTCCTTTTCTTCCCCCTTCTTCTTTTCTTTCCTCCTCCTTTCCCTGGAGGACCCAGCGGTTGTTGTGTCTTTGCCTGATCCTGCACTCCTATCCTTGCTTTTTAGCCTTACTTTTTATAGACTGTCATTTGTTTATACTCTCCAATCTGCCTCTACATGAACCTATAAGGTGTTTTAAATTTGGATTTTGTCATTGTGCTGGCCATATGGCCATAATAATAATGTTGTTGTTGTTGTTGTTATTATTATTATTTCCTCCTCCCCCTCTTCTTCTTCTTCCCCTCTTCCTCCTCTTCTGTTGTAATTGTGTGCCCTCAACTCCTTTCTGACTTATGGCAGCCCTGCAGAGTTCCCTTGGCATAGTTTCTTCAAAGGAGGGGAGGCTTGCCTTTAAGAGGCTGAGAGAGTGTGACTTGCCCAAGATCTCTCACTGGGTTTGCATGGCCATTCTGGCTCCTCCAATTCTCTAGCCACCAAAGCCAGCCCCTCTTCTTCCCTCCTTCTTTTCTTTTCTCTTCCTCCTCTTCTGTTGTTATTGTTATTGCTATTGTGTGCCTTCAACTCCTTGCTGACTTATGGCAGCCCTGCCTGGATGTGGAAATTGTAGTTTGCAGAATGGCTGTGGCACCAGAGACTTAGAACTGAAAAGCACTTTGAGACCATAATAAGGCAAACCTATCCTGGGGTTTCTTGGCAAGATGTTATTCTGAAGAGGTTTGCTGCCTGACCTCTCATCTCTCCTTGAGGCTGAGAGAGTGGAGAGTAGGACTTGTCCATACTCTATTTGTTAATTCCAACCTTTTGGACCTTCTACTATTGTCATTATGATTCTTCACATGGTCAACCTTTCAGGATTACACTGATCAAGAATGTTCACACACATTAAAACATTCTATGCTAACAAATTGGACACACAAGTACAGTAACAGCCAAAATCTACTATGCAGTGATACCTGTATAGTACCAACCAAAATGCACAAAATATATCATGCAAGCTTTCAAAGCTCCACTGACATCTTCATCAGGCAAAAGTGTTAAAAATCCAACAGAAGCAAGAAAGAAAGAAAGAAAAAATGATAGTGTAAATGTGCTATGTGTGTGTGTGTTTTAGAATTGTGTGTGTGTGTGTGTGTGTGTGGTCAGAAAGGGAATTACATTCATGACATTTGTCCAGGAATAATGTCAAAATGTCCTCCATTTTGATCATGCCTAAGAAACATGCATTTAGATTAACATTTTTAAAAAAATCACCAATTTTTTCGTGTGTCCTCCATTTTTAGAAATGTTGTCCTACATTTGAAAATGTTATCCTACACTTGTCCTACATTTGTCCCGGTTTGGAGGTCCTGACCTATGGCAACCCTAGGTATATAGAGTATGTCATGACATACAGAAACCCTATTGCAATTA
>NW_024820433.1:0-1872 GCF_019175285.1 Sceloporus undulatus | reverse complement strand
TTTTCATCTTGTGTTTTTAGAACTGAAGTCATGTTGAGTAGAAATAATTTGGGATCAAATGGAAATTTTATTCCAAATATCTGTTGGATTGATTTGTTAATCTCTATCCAAAATTTGTGTATTTCCTTACATTTCCACCAAATATGTAATAGGTTGCCTTTCTCATGATTACACCTCAAGCAATTGCCTTGTTTTAAATCATACATTCTTAATTCTCCAGGGTGTGTAGTACCATCTATTTGATATTTTTAGAAAATTTTCCTTGGGATCTTGAGCAATTGTAAAATCATTTGTTTTTTTCCAGGCATTATGCCATTCTTCCAAACTAATTGTACAACCTAGATCTCGGGTCCATTTGATCATATTATCCTTTACAGTATTATGTTCAAGTGTTCTATTCAACAATAATTTATAAAATTTGGAGATCTTTTTCTTTTCTTTTCTGTTTTTTAATTATATTTTTATGGAAACTTTTTAAAATCACTGATAAAATACATCTCGTATGAACAAATATATACACACACTTTTATCATTCGTACAACATTCGTTGTTTCCTTATTACCAGCCTTGATCATTTCCTTTTCATGTTGCTGAATATAAACACTATCTTAAACTGAAAAAAAATATTATCTTTCCTTATTTTCCTTTAAGTTCTTCTGTTTTCAAACATATGTTTTCTAACTAGTTTAGATTTACTTTCTAATTACTTTGCATGTTATACCATTTCTAAACTCAGTTCATTCCACATCTACTCCCATAGTTGCTATGTTTCCCCATTTTTGAGAGAAATATTCTAGAATTTTCCCCAATCTTCCATGCACATCTTTGATTGTTCATTTTTTAAGCTTCTTCTCAATTTGTCCATTTCCAGTAAGTTCATTAGCTTTGATGACCATTCATTATTCAATGAGATATCTTCCTGCTTCCATTTTTTAGCACAGACAATCCTTGCCGTTGATAACATATAAAATAAAATTTTTTCCAAATTTGTTTTCTTTGTTCACATCTAATATATTTAATAGAAATACCTCTGGTTTAAGTTCCAAATTTTCTTTTATAATCTTCTTTATTTCATAATGTATTTGTGCCCAAAATATTCTCACTTTGTCACATGTCCATCACATATGAAAGAGCAATCCGTTTTCCTTGGAGCATTGCCAGCATATATTGCTACAGTTGCTGTAGATCTTACACAATTTATTAGGTGTTAAATACCACCTGAAATAAATCTTATAATAGTTTTCTTTTAAATTTTGACAAAGAGTATAGCTCAGTCTTTTTTTTCCATGTCATTTCCCATTGATTTAACTCAAGTGTATATTAAAATTTTATGGTCATTTTATCATATTTTCTTTTATAATTTCCTCTTCTGTGTAAATTTTCAAAATACAGTTATATATTCTGGACAATAAGGCCTCCTTATTTGACATTACTTCTTCTAACTTCAACCTGCTCTTTCCTATTTCTCCCTATTATTGTCTATAATATATCTTTCTTTTAGTTGCCCATTAAAAAACCAACTACAGTTTATATCTTCCTTCTTAAGTTCTTCCAGAATTTTTATTCTATGTTCATTTTTATTAAATGCCACTACAGTATGCCCAGAAGAAACAATGGGGTGTGCGTCTATGGTGTGCACCCCACAGCACACCGAGTGTACACTGAGGCAATGAGCCCCCTTGTTTCTAATGGGGTTTGAGTTTACACGGTATTTCCCTTATACGGTGGGGTCTGGAAAGGATCCCCCATGTAAGGGAAAGGCCAACTGTATATCTTTGTATATTATAAAATTTTCTTTCAGCAATTAAAAGATAAAGACCTATTGAAATAAACCTCCCCACAGAAAAGAAATGCATTATCCCAAAGAAGAAA
>NW_024820432.1:0-1872 GCF_019175285.1 Sceloporus undulatus | reverse complement strand
AGAGTCCACCATTTAATGCAAAGCTATCTGTATCACTTCTAAGTTGTTGTCATCGTGTATCTTTGCATTGTTTTTAACTTACAGCAACCCTAAAAGGAAACTATCACAGGGTTTTCCTGGAAAAATGTGTTCTAAGGGGGTGCTACAAAGAGGAAAGGAGAAATTAAGTTTATAGACCTCCCCCCGCCCCCAGGCTCCAGCAAGAAATCAATGAAGCCTTACAGATTCTAGCAAACTGGTGTTCTACTAGTTGAGCTGGAGGTATACACTTAGCCCTTTCCTCTTACCCAGAGTTGAGTCCCCCCAAAACTGGAGAATTTGCACCCTTGTGTCTGAGGATCACCCATGAAAGCTGGTTACACAAGGCCAGACTCTGAGGTCCGACCACAGTAGGTCCTAGAAGTAGGCTGAAGTCCTAGAAGTAGGATGGGGAGGACAGCATCTGCCACAGGTTTTCATTGAATGATTCTAACATGTGAAGCACATTCAAGCCAATAACGTCACTACTGGCAGAGGAAGAGGTTATATTTGCACACTATGGATATTAAGGACCATCACACAATGAAGCAAAGGAGAGCAGCTTGGGAGGTCATATGTTGTTGGGGGTTTCTTTTGGTGGTTCTCGATTTCCCAGATCCCTGGGGTGTTTTTCCTGGCAAGAGAAAGGTTCCTTCATATCCTGGAAGCCTCAAAGTGTTGCAATTCACCTTTTATGTTGGTTGCACACTGCCTGAACACTGAATGCCAGTGTGGCATAGTTGTTTGAATGTTGGACTAGGACTCTGCAAAACCAGGGTCTGAATCACCACTCAGCCCAGGAAACCTATTGGGTGGACTGAGGCAAGTCACACACTCTCGGCCTCAGAAGAAGGCTATGGCAGTTGCCCACTGAACATATCTGGCTAAGGCTATCCTAGGATACGGTTGCCATAAATAAAAAATGACTTCAAGGCACAGAATGCCAACAAACTCTACCCTGCACAGTTTAACACACCCACACACAATACCAGTCTTTTCAAAACCAGAAATTGACTTCTGTTTTGTGAAGTTGAAGGCTTTCATGGCCGGCATCCATAGTTTTTTGTGAGTTTTGTGCATAATAATAATAATAATAATAATGATTTATTTATAGCATTCTCTGAAGATGCCAGCCTCAGATGCTGGCGAAACATCAGGAATAAACACTTCTAGAACATAGCCACACTGCCTGAAAAACCCACAAAAAAACTATCACTTCTGTTCTCTTCTCCTTAGTTTATCATGGGGGTGGGGGTGGCATTTTGTAGCCCCTGAAAGCAGAAAGCTGTCCATGTGACCATGTTCCAGAAAAGTTTCTTCCTGATGTTTCACCAGCATCTGTGGCTGGCATCTTCATCTTCTCTGAGGATGCCAGCCACAGATGCTGGCGAAACATCAGGAAGAAACTTTTCTGGAACATGGCCACATAGCCTGAAAAACCCACAAAAAACTATGGATGCCAGCCATGAAAGCCTTCGACTTTACATAGACTTTACATTCCTGCAATAAGGAAAGAGATAGGAAAGAAAATACATATTTAACCCCTAGATGGAACACAAAGTCCTTGTTACTGTTTGGCATTCCACCTCACCCCCATCCAGGCCAATACTGCAAAGGGCCAGCTTCAAAACACACACTCTCAAAGCATCTGGATCTCTCAAAGCAGCTGTTGTTGGGGAACTGTTGCAATCCCTTGTCTTATGCACTCAGCTTCCTTGTACGCTGCGGTTTACAAGCTGATGGTCTGCAGTTGCCCAGGGGCAATGGGAGAACTTCACGCTCTGCTTGAGACAGCTTAAGAGTCACTTATAAATTGCAAGCCACCAGCTGAGGCTCACAGAGGAGAAAAAGGAG
>NW_024820431.1:0-1872 GCF_019175285.1 Sceloporus undulatus | reverse complement strand
AAAAAGAGTTTCACTGAGAGCTCAGACCTTAGTAAACATGTGAAATCTTGCAGAGTACAAAAAATAGTGTATCAAGACATTATGTTAAAATAAATAAGGACTTAGGATTGGTACCAAGCAATTCTGATTTGTGCCTGATCAATTTTTTTATTAGGAGACACTACCATACATTTCTGAAAAAGTAATGTGCTTTGCTTTTTATTAAAGCATCAGTTTTGTAAAGCAATGCCATATTTCTTCTGTGTATCTGATCCTTGTGTTTATTTAGTTTTAATTCAGCCTTTAAGGTTTATGTTTCTAGATGGTGTGGTGGGCTCACAGGGGACGCCTCCCGTAGCTTGTTTCTTGTTTTCACCCATGCTTCGCTCACAAAGGAAACAAAACACAATAGCTTGCTGCCAACAAACTTTCCTTCTTTCACTTTTGAACACAAGGGAACTATGTTGCTTCACACAGTCATCTTCTTGTTCACATTCACAGGAGTCCCCACCCATTTCTATTCTTCTCCGCAATTCTCGCCCTCAAGCCCACTATCGGGTGCCGGCCAACACCTCCCTTGTAAATTCCAATGGAAGGGTCCTTTTGACCCATAACTCAGGTTTAGCTCGGATGCCAGCGGGGAACTAGGACTTGTCAGGGCTCTAGAAATCTCTCCCAAGAATCCCTCCTCTATCATGTTTCTCAAGGCTTCTGCTCCCAGACTCCCCATTCTAGACTTCGTCCCTCGCTTTACCAAGGCTGCCATCTTCCCAGTTCGACCTCCTCTTCCTCCTTTTTCTCTCTCTCCATCCGCCTCACCGTCCACTCCTCCCTCCTGCGACTGCCTCACTCTCCTCCTTTATACACCTTTCTAAGCTCCACCTGCTCGCCCATCCTTAGGACCTCCCTCTCCCCCAGGTCTCTTGGGAGTGGTAGTCCTCCCACTTCTTGGGACTCTTCTCACATGCCCTCCTTCCCAGAACAGCCCACTTCCCTCTGTCCTCCTTGTCACAGATGATTTTAACTATGTGATGTACTAATTTTACAAAGTATGGTTTATTTGGAATACTTTTTGTAATGGTTTATGCTATACAAATAAACTTATTTACTTACTCATTATTTACTTACATATAGAGGCCAGGTGCAAAAAGTGTGTCACTGAGAGCTCAAACCTTAGTAATCTTGCAGACTAATGTATCAAGACTTTATGTTAAAATAACCTTAAAGCAGCAGTTCTCTGACTTTGGATCTATGTTTTCTGGACTGGTCTGTGTTAACGATTATGATTTTAAATTGCTGTTGTCCCTCCTGATTCGCAGGGGATCTGGAGCATCCACCCCCCGTGAATCAGAAAACTGTGTATATTCAAGCCCCCATTGAAAATAATGGTGGCATGCATGCAGCATGGATACACCCACCATTTTGTCCTTTGCGGATATTCAAGACCGTGAACAGGAAGTCTGCAAATTAGGAGGGACGACTGTACTATACTTTTAAACTTTTTTGTTGATACACATATCACTCCCCATTCATATGGGTTAGGGGCACAGGACCCTCATGAATGTGGAAAAACAAGTTTTTTACCCAAGAGAAAACCTCTAAAAAGCTACAAAAGTCAAAGCTGCAAATGTGCTGGGACAAGTGTAGCTGTATTTTAGTGATATGAATTTTTGCCTGTATTGGTTTCTATTTTTGTAAGCTGCCTTAAATTCCAGGAATTTCTTGAATGCCAAGTACAATATTAATTAAGATAAAAACATGGGCCACATCTGATTGGTGAACGATGTTGGCTACCTGTCTCTTCCCAGAAGGTACTGCCTTATTTGCTGGATTTGTGGGGGCCTCAGAGAAAGAGGGCAAATGCCCAGCCTTCCCTCTACAACAGTGTAGCCC
>NW_024820430.1:460-1872 GCF_019175285.1 Sceloporus undulatus | reverse complement strand
AGGATGGAAAAGACCTTTGGAGGTCTTTAAAGAGAGGCTGGATGGCCATCCCTTGGGGGTGATTTGAATGTATTCCTGCATGGCAGAAGGGGGTTGAACTGGATGTCCCTTGTGGTCTGTTCCAACTCTATGATTCTATAATTCTAGTGGAAACAAAGCGACATGATAATATAGTATGAAAGGGCCCTCAGTCTTTCTAGAAAGAGCCATGGATTCAGGTTCCTTACCTACAGAAGCCACATTCTCGTAATTTTCCATCATTACATAATTGTACAAAAGTTTCTGTTTCGTCGTCAACAGATTCCATTCATTTTCAGAGAAATATATGGCCACATCTGCAAAGGTCACCTGAAATAGAAAATAGCCCTCATCCAGAGAGTGCTTAAGCAAAAGGGGAGGAAAGCACATGGTGCATCTAATATTATTTCATCACTTCAGAATTCAGTCCAGGAAATAAACTTTAAATTCTGTTAGCAAGCAAAAAGCTACTGCCTTTGAGATCAGTTTGTCTCAAATCCTTTCAATATAATAAACAATGTAATTTAGGCCATGGCTGGGATATTGAGGATGGATTAGGATACTGACTATCCCGAAACATATAGTACATTTAGCCACAAAAGAATTATGGTGCATTTAGCCATTTCTTTTCAAATTTCAAAGGCAAATATCATTTTTCAAAAAACAGTTCTGGGGAGCACTCTGGACTTGAGGGCCACTGGGCCCACCCCCAGTTTAGATACAGAGATGGTCTCCCATATCCCGCAACATTTCACAGACAGGAAAAGCAATGCACATGTGGACAAGCAACACCAGAAGGTGGTGAGGATGGCCAAAGTTGCTTATAAGGAAGATCACACAAACTAGGAAAGTCACAGCAGTTTGCTTTTGCCTCAGCCTCCTGGCAAGGAAGACCCTGGCAACCTATCTCCTCTCATCTCCCCCCTTTTGAGTTGATGGGGTGCAAACTCCTTGGAAATCATTTTGCAGCAACCCAAGAGAGCTGATGAGAAAGGGGAAAGTGCAAGGAGGAGAGAGAAACCGGGGCAATTTTGAAAGCCCTTGAAAAAGTGGGGTGACAGAGGATTAACCAAGACTTTCTCTGCCAAACTGGGACAATATGTTCTCCACTTGCTTTCATAAGTTGGCCCAGCAGTGACACAAATGAAACTAATAGTCAGGATGGCGACTCACCAAAGATTTGTACTTTGACAGCCTCTTTCTCTTGGAGCCCAACTCCCTCTGCTTGGCCTCTGTGTTGGCCATTAGGTGGGAAGGGGGATACTTGTGGCCCTGCACTTGGGTCTCTTCCATCAAAATATGAACCAAAGCTGTGTACAAGGAGACCGAGATGAAGTTCCTGAGAAAAGAGACTAGGGTTAGGCTTGGTTTGTCAAGAAATCCTGCATCACTCA
>NW_024820430.1:0-360 GCF_019175285.1 Sceloporus undulatus | reverse complement strand
TGAAAAAGTGGGGTGACAGAGGATTAACCAAGACTTTCTCTGCCAAACTGGGACAATATGTTCTCCACTTGGTTTCATAAGTTGGCCCAGCAGTGACACAAATGAAACTAATAGTCAGGATGGCGACTCACCAAAGATTCGTACTTTGACAGCCTCTTTCTCTTGGAGCCCAACTCCCTCTGCTTGGCCTCTGTGTTGGCCATTAGGTGGGAAGGGGGATACTTGTGGCCCTGCACTTGGGTCTCTTCCATCAAAATATGAACCAAAGCTGTGTACAAGGAGGCCAAGATGAAGTTCCTGAGAAAAGAGACTAGGGTTAGGCTTGGTTTGTCAAGAAATCCTGCATCACTCAAAGACAAA
>NW_024820429.1:0-1872 GCF_019175285.1 Sceloporus undulatus | reverse complement strand
GGGAAGGCGCTGTTTTATAGGACAAACCTAGCTAGAATAATGTTTGCGCAAAACTGGAAGTCAAAATCTCTCCCAGAAAAGGAGGTTGTCTGAAGGACTGAGACTGGTCCATTGCGGCCTCCGACTGACACTCCTTGCCTAAAGGATCCAGACTGCCCCATTGGGATCTCAGGCTGATGCTCCTTACCTGAGGCATTGAGACTGGCCTATTGGGACTTTAGGCTGTGGCTTTCTTCCTGAAGTCTATAGACTGGCCCATTGTAACTTCTGGCTCATGCTCCTTACCTGAAGGATTGGGACGAGACTATTGTGACTCAAGGCCTGTGCTTCTTACCTTACTGAAGGACTGACATTGGCCTCTTGCAACCTCATGCTGATTCTCCTTGCCTGAAGGATTGAGACAGGACTATTATGAGTTCAGGCTGGTGCTCCTTACCTGAAGGATTGAGATGATACTGTTGTGACTTCAAGGTGGAGCTCTTTACCTGAACTATTTAAAGTGGCCCTTTGCAACCTCAGGCTGAAGCATTGAGACTGTCCCATTGTGATCTCAGAATCATAGACTCATAGAGTCCTGGAGCTGGAAGAGACCACTAGGACCATCCAGTCCACCCCTGCCATGCAGGAACTCTCAATCAAAGCATGGCCGACAGATGGCCATCCAGCTTCTGTTTAAAGTTGTCCAGGGAAGGAGAATCCTCCTCACTCCTAGGAAGGAGTATGTCAGTTAATTCCTCCTAATGTTGAGGTGGAATCACTTTTCCTGGAGCTTGCATCCATTGTTCCCAGTCCTGTTCTCTGGAGCAGCAGGAAATAAGCTTGCTCCCTTCATTTTGTTAGCTTTGGCCCAGTTTTCTAGTCTGTTCAGGTCATTTTGAATTTTGATCCTGTCCTCTGGAGTATTAGCTACTCTTCCTAATTTGGTTTCATCTGCAAATTTGATACGTATGCACCCAATTCTGTCATCCAAATCATTGATAAAGATGTTGAATAACACTGGGCCCTGGACAGAACCCCACTGGACACACCACTGGTCACTTCTCTCCAGGATGAAAAGGAGCCACTGTGGAACATCCTTTGGGTTCTGCCAGTCAACCAATTACAAATCTATGTAACAGTTGCCTTGTCTACTTTGTTTCATGTTTTTGTTTTATGTACTGTTTAATTTGGTTAACTACTATTAAGGGACATACAGTAGCTATGATATGAAAGCTTTTAATAAATGAACAGGTATTTCGATCCTATATATTCATATTATCAGACATAACTCCAGAGAGTGTTAGTCTTTTGGATGCCAGAAGGTTCCTCTCATTCTTCAGTTCAAGAAGCAACACTTCAGCTGCTAGAAGATAAAGCAAAAAGGCTTCCAAAAGGACTGAAGCCTTGGGCAAGTCACACTCTCTCAGCCTCAGAGGATGGCCATGGGAAACCCACTCTGAAGGAACCTGCCAAGAAACCCCCTTCAGAGACTCTCATAAGGTCACCATAAGACCTGAAAACAACTGGAAGGCAGACCCCAAGAACAACATTGGGAAACAGGTGCAAGCCTTGCCTTGGGAAAGTGTAATGACTGGGCTCCAGTCAATGGAGTTCTTCTTCAGGCAGAAAAGGGAGGTTTATGGAAATGCAGAATGACATCACTGCTACGGAAGGCTCTCTTGACCAATCAGAGAGCAAGATGAAGGTTCTTCTGGAAGCTTCCGTGAGAAGGAGATATAAGGCCTGAGAGACCAAGAGACAGTTGGGGGAATTGTGTCGGTTGGAGATCGAGAGAGAGAGTTAAACAGCGGATCTTGGAAGTTAATCTCAGAATTGTACGCTTAGGTTTATTTGTTTTCTAATAGCTTGTATGAATTGAATATTATATACTTA
>NW_024820428.1:0-1872 GCF_019175285.1 Sceloporus undulatus | reverse complement strand
CCTTACATTGATGGGTTTTTTTGCATGGGGAGGTCAGGTCAGCAGAAATAAGATCTATTAAGCCTAGTTCACCACGCTAATCACTATATTCTACTATTCCATATGTAGCATCTTGTATCAAAACAACAAGGCTGGGATTCCTCCATCCACACAACTGCAGAGTGGTTTGGTGGCTCTCATGTCAAAGGGGCAGTAAATCCACTCAGTATTTACTCCAAACTTTAATGGAGCTATCCAGGGTGTTGAATGTAGTTCAGACCATTAAAATTCAAGCTTAAACACAGTGATAGTATCCCTACAAAACCCCTCTAAGATCCTGACTACTAGCCCATGGTCACAACTTTGGACCAATAGTCCCTTCTCCACTGGCCTCTAGTTAGAAAATATAGTTTATTTAAAGTATACTGAAATGCTTCAAAAGGAAGAAAGAAGAACAAGTTACCTGGTCTCCAGCACCAATATTGTCATCCTTATCGTCACTCCTTCCACAGAAAATGGCCTGTTTGATTTCATGACACTGTTGTTCCAGGGCTACCAACACAGTGCAAGTCTTATAATCTAATCCTGTGGAGATCATCAGAAAATACATTCATAAACAGCTTGTTTGGATAATCTAAACCCAACTGTTGTGTATAGAATTAACAGTGGAAACCTACACCTGTATCATCGCAAGTAATATTCAGTGGGGCTTAATGCTAAGTGCGTCTAAAACTGCAGTACATCTTATATTCAGCTATAGTGACAGCTAGTGCCTCCCATGTCTGCGACTGGAGAATCCACTGTGGGTTGTAGTCTGGACTTTAAAGGAGTTATCCAAAGGGATGTACATATGTGAGAAGATCTTACTGAGAGACCTCAAGCCCACATGGTTGGCACACTGTGGTAGGAAGCCCTCTCAGTGGGAATAATCCAAAAGCTCTGTATTATGGGGGCAATATAAGAAAAGTAAGTGAAATTTGCATAGATAACCCTCTTGGTCCTGCAGAATATATCTATAAGTACAGTCTTCCTATAGGCTTAGCTCTACTGACTGGAGGAACAGGCACTGGTGGCTGGTGGCTATGAAGTGGGAGGGGAGAACTCGTGTTAGTCTGAAATTTAAAAGAGTTATACAGGGTACTGAAATGTGGCAATCCTATTTTAGGGCCATAGTTCGGCACCTCGGATAGCTCCTGAAAAGTTCAAATTAAAATCTAAAGTGAATACACTATTTCACCAGCATGGCATCCACCAGCCATCATTGCTCAGTTGTGAATCAGTCTACAGAAACACCATATGCATTACAGAAAGAGCAGATACATTTGCTGGTACGGTGGTGAAACCTTTCTTGATTGGTATCACTTCAGAATCTATATTGACAGAGCCATATGACTGAATGCTCACCCACCTAAAGTAGATTTTACAGAAAATATGTTACTGGACTGCAGTTTCCACCAATCATAGCCACCATAGCCAATGGCAAGAAATGCTTGGAGCTGCAGTTCAAGGATCTCTGGAGGATCACAAGATGCCTGCCTTGAGTTAGTAGTGCCTGAAAATTTTCTAGGAAAAATAAATTTAGACAAATTCCAAGCATCACACAGATCTGAAGTGCATCCAGATTTTTCATCTTTCATAGGACATTATCACACAGGAAAAATGAAAGGAGCATAGCACTATGCTCCTATCAATACTGTGCAATAATGCAAAGATGTTCACACAACGTCGCCATTATTACGCAATTATCCCATGAATAAAGAGACAAAATGGCACCACTTTTTATTCACGGGATTTCCCCATGAATAAAAATGGCACAATTTTTCCGCTTTATTCATGGGATAATTGCATGATAATGGAGACATTGCACAATGTCATGTGCAAATCTTCACTCAT
>NW_024820427.1:0-1872 GCF_019175285.1 Sceloporus undulatus | reverse complement strand
TTGAAATATAAAAACTATAGAAAGATGCACTCACTATTCCTTTGCTCTAGTAACTCCAAGCCTTTATTTCAAAAACCATCTCCCTGGCTTACAAAGGTGACTCCATCTTTCTATAGTTTTTATATTTCAAAAAGGAATTTCCACCACATCTGAAGAAGACCAATTGGGGACAAGGCCAAAATGCATTGGGCTTTTTAAGATATTAACTTTTTTGGACTATCACACAGCATGTGGGGCTTTGCTTCCTTTTATTCTTCTAATTCTTTAACTGTCCCAGAAAAGGCAATTTCTAGAGAACTGTCCACTCCTTCGAGAAGTCAGTGCCATTTTATTTTTTTGTCCCAGCATGCACATTTATTTCATTGTTTGATGAATTCACCACCCAGTTCCTTGAGGAGAGTTACTGTCTGTTTCACAGGCAGCACACTTTTAAAATGCAACCATAATCCACTGTTGCAAAAAACTGGCCAAGCGTTATTTTAAAAATCAGGCAAAATAAAACTGGCAGCCGAGAATAAAGCAGTTTAGTATATATAAGCATAACTTGGAAAAATATAACAGGAATCACAAGGTGTTAAAGCAGAAATAATGAGTTGTGCAAGAGTAAGCCCCTCGTGTCCTTGAGCCTGGGTGGCATACCTAGTGGATGCTGGAAAATTAAAACAAAAAGAACAAGGTTTTAAAGCAGAAATAATGAGTTGTGCAAAAGTAAGCCCCTTGTGCCCATGCCCCTGGATGGCATACCTACCTGGAAAATTACCAGTACACAACTTGCTAGTGGACACTGGGAAATTAAAACAAGAACAACAAGGCATTAAAACAGAAATAATGAGTTGTGCAAGTGTAAGCCCCTTGTGCCCGCACCCTTGGATAGTGCAAAGGGGGTTGCTGGCAGAGCATATATTCCTGAGCTGTGGGTGGCAGAACTGGGCACAACCCAACTAGGAGGGGGTTGTGGGCATGGAGGTGGGTGCTGCTCATCCCTGTGGGGATTTGGGAGGAGGAAGACCTTTAGCGGGCATTCCTATGTGCCCAGGGGCTGCCATCCTCCATGCTCATGCTTCCATCCTTTCCGCAGGCCACAGCCCAGATGGAGGAGCGCCTGGCGGAAACCATTGCCACCTTCTGCCCCAGCAGCACCCTCCCGCTGGCAGACGGCGTCCTGGGTTTCATTCACCACCAGATCATTGAGTTGGCACGCGATTGCCTGGCCAAGTCCCAGGGGGCCCTGGTCACCTCCCGCTACTTCATGGAGCTGCAGGAGAAGCTGGAGAAGATGCTGCGAGACGTGAGTACCCCCCTGCCCACTTCCCCTTCTGCCCCCAGAATGCCTTCATTGCATTCTGCAGTGCCATCCCTCTAAGCAGATACCCCTTCAGTCTTCAAGTTTCGTGGGGGACGGGACACAAGGAGCTTGTCTGCATGGCTAAAATACGCCTCATTCTATATGATTCAGATGTGATCTGGCCAACATGTGATTCGGAGGAGTTTGAGCTTTTAGGGGAGATTAAAAACCCCACAAACTCTGCAGAAAAGGCTTTGCATTTTTAACAGAGTATCTTGGAATATCTACGAGGATGTGTATAACTGAATGTGTGGCCGTCTGTTTGCTTCACACAGATTTGGATGGATGCTCATATTTGGCAAAGGGAGGGTGCACACATTTGCACAGAAAAGTGAAGACAATTGACTGTTGCAATTAAATTTTGCAAATGTGCAAAAATCCACAGCACTTTGCAAAATGCATTTATATGTAGACTAATCCAAGGGTGCAGCAGAAGGCATTTTTCCAAAATCACATAAATTTTCTTGCAAAGTCACACCATTTTTTAAAAGAGGCATTTTTGGCAGGAATCTGTAAAGACTTTGCCC
>NW_024820426.1:0-1872 GCF_019175285.1 Sceloporus undulatus | reverse complement strand
ATTCAGGAAAAGTTATGTATGTTTTTAAAAGGTTCTTCAAAGTTAAAATACAAACACAGTAAAATTTAGGCTACATTATCCCACTTATTTCACCTGAAGAGTTAAATACATGCTTAGCTCATTCCATCTGAAAGTGCTCAGACTTGGCAATGCTTATCTTTTCCAGCTGTTATCAAAGCAATACATTACATCTGCTTGCCAAATATGTCTCATTTTTCATTTTCATTTGGGACCAGGGAATAAGCTCATATGCTTATATTTGCTCTTTCTAATTTGTTTCTAGATGCATAAATACATCACAAAAAGTATTACGTTATCTTAAAATAGTGCATTAAAAAAAAACTTTTTTCATCAATACTGTATCTTTTAAATGTTTTCTGTGCGTATATTTCCCACATTTGAAATCATTTTAAAAAGCATATTAGGAAGTAATGTTAGGTTCAGCAGTTATGGTGAAAGCAGCATAATTTTTTCAAATGGAGCCATGAAACCAATACGTACAAATTCAAACTAGTAACCAGCAGTAGAGGAAGGTCTCTTACCTGAATAGGCTGCCCTTTTTAAGATACAAATTTAAACCAGAGCTTGGAAAAATAAATGTTTTGGACTGCAGCTTCTTGAGTCTCCCAATCAGTATAAATTATAAATGTGCATTCAAAGTCTTGAAAAAACCTTGCAAAATGCTAAGTTCACTACGACGTGGATGTTCTTTATTGTCATTTTCCTATGTTAACATATTTTGGAGACTTGGAGCTGTTGCCATGGATCTAGAACTCTCCCCTTTTTGTTGTTGTGTGCCTTCATGTCATTTCCAACGTATGGTTACCTTAAGGCAACCCTATCATGGGGTTTCTTGATAAGATGAGTTCAGGGAGATTTGTCATAGCCTTCCCCTGAGGCTGAGAGAGTGTGACTTGCCCAAGGTCACCCACCCAAAATTCCCCAGATACTTGGGACCACATGGTTTTCTGGAGCCAGAGTGGGACTGTGTGGAATATCCCCTGTGGAACTTTACTGAACCAACCGTGTCTCTCCAAACAGATGGGGGTCATAATTTTCTACCCCCCTTCATTACCTACTTTAGACAAACTGTTCGCTCTCCTACATAACAAAAAATGACCAAAATTAGAATCTCAGACATGAATCCAAACAACTCATAGTCATCAGGGTGCACTGCTAAGCCCTAAGTCTCATATGGGATGCAGGACCTTTCAGTTTAGGGAGAGATATTTAGAACTCTCAGCTAGAGAGCTCTAGCTCTTTCCAAAACTTCAAATCCCAGAACTGCATAGGCTTTAGCCACAGCAGTTAAAGTGGATCATAATACAATACAGTTGGCCCTCCATATCCATGGATTTTTTTTATCCATGGATTCAACCATCCATGACTTGAAAATATTACAAAAAATATCAGTTCCAAAAAGCAAATCTTGCACCATTTTACTATGCCATTGTATATAATGGGACTTAAGCATCCATGGATTTTGGTATCCATGAGGAGTCCTAGAACCAAACCCCATGGGATACCAAAGGACTCTGTAACTGCACAGTGTGAGTGGGGGCCTATATCATCTCAGGATTTTTATAACCATTTTGAGGGAAGGTCCTAGTACAGAGAACCTACCTTTACTGACTTCTTTCAGCAAATTCATATTCTGTAATTACAGCTCTGTAATCTGCAAAATTGTAATGGTGTGTTCTGTGCTGCAGAATGTCCTCAGATTATCTGAAAGACTATGAACATATTCCTCTTCAGAAAGCAAATATGAGCCCATCCTTTCACTATATTGCCTCCCTTTCTATAACAAATGCCACTTGAAAGCAACTAAACTGCATTGCAAACAATCGGTCCCTTGATCCTTGAACTATAGCA
>NW_024820425.1:0-1872 GCF_019175285.1 Sceloporus undulatus | reverse complement strand
TGGGCCAAAAGGAAGGAAGTGTGTCTCTTTGTGTGTCTTTTGTGTGTTTCATACAGTTGTGCTCTTTCTGGGGAACAAGGGTTTTAAAACGGACCAGAAATGGAGAGCATAGTTTTAATACAAGCCTTATTCTTCTTCTTCAGAAACATTGGGCTTTGGCTTCTAAGAGGAGGCCTGTCCCCCCAAAAAGGCCAAAAGGAGCTCTTTTGGGAGGTTTTAAAAGTCTCCCCAGTTTCCTTATTAATAGATTTTCAGGCAAGAAGGAAGGAGGCAGACCAGAATAACTCAGATTACCAAGAATTAAACAAACATACAAAACAAACAACAACAACAACAAAGATAAGGATTAGAAACTAAAACAAACTACTTATTTTTTTAAAAGGAAATCCATTATTAGGAGGGTAAAAACAAGAATTGGATGCTTCTACCATGATAAAACCAGCTCACGCTGTATCTGCACTGCAGAAATAATCCAATTCAAAACCGCATTAACTCTCCTGGCTCCATCATGTGGATTCCTGGGATTTGTAGTCCATTGTGGCATGAGAGCTCTTTGGCAGAGAAGGCTAAGTGTCCCAAAGGTAAAATCCCAGGATTCCATAGCACTGAGTATTTAAAGTGGTTTGAGAGTGCCTTGTTTCTATAGCGCGGATGGAGCCTTCTTGGGAAAGGGTCTGATGCTGGAGAAAATCACTTGGGACCTCTGGAGGTTTCAGCAGATGGTTTATTTGTTTGTTTGTTTGTTTATGATGCCCTCATTTCACATCTATCTACGGGGACATAACCAGGGCATTCTTCAATTCCCCATCCCCTATTCCCCCTTTACTCTAAGAAGGCATGGAGTATCTGTTGTGTAGGGGAACTGCAGTGAATCTATGCTAGGTCCAGGGGGCTTTGTTTGGTGCAGAGAGAGGAATCAGCCCAAAGGAGGCATGTGTCACCTGCGTATGTCACCAGGAGGATGCTGTTCTCTGTGTCTTTGACTGTTGCAGGGTTTCTTGCCAAGCCAATCCTAACCCTGGTCTCTTTTCTCAGGAACGTCATCTCGGACTCCTTCTACACGGCTTTGAGGCCTCTCTTTCTGGAAGTGACCTAGTGCAGGGCCACCAGGACCCCCTGCGCACCTGATGGCCGACACAGAGGCCAAGAGGAGGGAGTTGGGCTCCAACAGAATGAGGCTGCCCAGGAACAACAGCTCTTTGGTAAGTTGCCATCCTGACTATTCGTTTCATCTGTGTCTGGGAGGGCTCATGAAAGCTAGCGGAGAACATACTGTCCCAGTTTAGCAGAGAGAGTTCTGGTCAATCCTCTGTCACCTTATTTTTTCAGGGGCTTTGAAAATGTCCTATTCCTCTCTCCTCCTCCCACTTTCCCCCTTCTCCTCAGGTCAAGTTCAAAAGATTTTTGCACCCCATCAACTCAAAAGAGGGGAGAGGGGAGGAGAGAAGGGAGCAGGGTCTTGCCCTTGCCAGGAGTTGGAGCCAAAAGCAAACTGCTGGACACACATCTTCCTCGCTTATGTGATCTGTATCATTAAGAGCTTTGGCCATCTTGGTCCTCTTCTGGGGTTGCTTGTCCACATGTGTCTTCCTTTTCCAGTCTGTGAAGTGATGGGTGATACGGAAGAATATCTCTGGACTTAAATTGAGGGGTGGGCCCAGTGGCCCTCAAGCCCCTTTTAAAAAATGAAATTTGCCTCTGAAATTAGGTGAGACATAGCTAAGTGCACTATAATTCATTGGTGACTAAATGTACTATACATGTTGGGATAGTCAGTATCTCAATCAATCAGTAATATCCCAGAAATGGCCTAAATTGTATTCTTCATTATATTGTATATTATATTGAAAGGATACAAGACAAACTGGATCT
>NW_024820424.1:0-1872 GCF_019175285.1 Sceloporus undulatus | reverse complement strand
TTTTTCAAAGTACTGCCTTTTGTGTTGCAAGAGGGGCTGCAATTAGATCCCTGACAGATATCTCTCTCCCCTTCCATTCATCCTGCTATTCCAAAAGGGCTGGAGAGCATACCAAACCAGCCATAGAACCTTTCCTTGCTCTTATGTAATGCCAGGTCAGTAAAAAATAAAATGCACATAGTCCATGATCTCCTACTGGATGAAAAGGCTGACCTGGCTTGTTTCATGAAGACCTGGCTGGGTGATGAGAGCTCAGCCACCTGGGATCAGACCTTACCAGCCGGGTTCTCTGTCAGTGAGCAGGTAAGGGGAGTGCCTTTGGTCCATAAAGACAATCTTGCCATGAGCAGGATACCTATCCATATGATGGACTACATCGAACGTATTTACCTCATTTTAAAGACTAGAGAAAGTCTGGGGAATCTGTTGGTTTACTGTCCGCCCCATTCCTTAACAGACTCCCTAGCGGAGCTGAAACAACTGGTCTCAGAGCTGCTGCTGGAGTCGCCTAGGCTTTTGGTCTTGGGCAACCTCAACATCCCCTTTGAGGCCCCTCCTCAGCATGCGCAGGGATTGCCAGGGCCTGGCTGTGGCCTTTGCAGGAAAGGAAAGTATGTGCCAGGGATTCAGCAGCCTCCCCTTCCTTCCCTCCTTTTTACCTTTGAGGAGACTGCAATGGAGCCCAAGATGCAGAGCTGGACTCAGGAGGGAAAGGCAGAAAGGATGGCTATGCTTTGGATATAAAGCTCTCTCTGTGTATCCTGTGTGTTTCTGTGTGTGTGTGTGTGTTTGCCTCTGCTGTTCTTATGGCTGGGAATGGAGTTGAGGACTAAGGAGAGAAGAAAGGGTCAGTTTTGCGCAAATTCGGACCTTCTGGGCATCAAAGAGTCCAGTGTGTTGAAATAGCAAAGAACTTTATTGAGAACACAGAGTCAGAAATTCAGCGTTTCACCCAGAAGTGCCCACTCCAAGCAAACAATAAATTAAAACCCCAAAACCTAAAACTCCACCCTCTTCCAATCCTAGCCCCCACCTCCAATTTCCACAGTCTATGCCCCACAGGTAAAGCCCCTTTGTTGTCCCCAGAAACTAGCCCCCTTTCAATTAATACCAGCCTACAACTTTCTTCAGCCAACATCCCACAGATTGCAAAAGCTATCACTCCTATAACTATTAAGCCAGTTGTAAAATTATCCCAGACCCCCCCATCTAGCTAATTTATGAAATGACCCATAACCCCCAGCCAAATTTAGAACCTAAAGCAACTATCTATACTATTAGCAATTAAAACCTAAACCTAACAAAATGCAACTTCAAAACACAAATAGACATATGGACAGACAAACCTTACAAACAAATCACAAAGGCTTTTTTTTTAGCACCACTGAAATAAAAATATTTTTCTTATATTCCTTTTTGACAAAAATAATGTTAGTTTACTGCTGAGATTTGTGTGGCTTCTCTCCTGTGTGGCCTTTCTGATGTCTCACTAGGCTTGACCTCTGAGAAAAACATTTCCCACAATGCTGGCATTTGTGTGGCTTCTCTCCTCTGTGGATACTTTGATGTGTCACTAGGCTTAACTTCCAAGAAAAACATTTCCCACAATGCTGGCATTTGTATGGCTTCTCTCCAGTGTGGACTCTCTGATGTGTCATTAGGTATGACTTCTGAGAGAAACATTTCCCACAATACTGGCATTTGTATGGCTTCTCTCCTGTGTGGATTCTTTGATGTGTCGCTAGGTGTGACTTCTGAGAGAAACATTTCCCACAACGCTGACATTTGTATGGCTTCTCTCCTGTGTGGATTCTTTGATGTGTCACTAGGTGTGACTTCAAAGAAAAACATTTCCCACAATGCTGGCAATTG
>NW_024820423.1:0-1872 GCF_019175285.1 Sceloporus undulatus | reverse complement strand
TGGGGCTAGATATATTGCCAATATTGCTGTTGATTGCTTTGAGGATGTCTTCATTTAGTTATAGTTTTGTTGCCTATATTTAACCGAATTAAATTTTAGACCTTTTACATGCAAGATTATTCTGTAATTTACTTGTGTTGTACTTTTATTATGCTGTTCCTGCAGCTGTATTGTATTTTAACATTTTGTATGCAAATGGCCTTTGGTCTAAGTATTAATAACTGATTGATTGCTAATGTTCTAATTGCAAGGCTTAATGGATTTGTTGCTTCAACTGGCAAAGATTGCAGGGGAATCACTCTCTGCTCTGCATCCTCCATCTGGCTAGAAACAAGGAGGCTAAATTACATCTTCTTCATCCTGTCTCTCCAAGGAAGAGGAAAAGAATATTTCTCTCAGTTCCCAACGATCTGGGAATAGCCTTTTAAAAATGTCAGTCTTCATTTCCACACAGGAAAATATATTGTGAATATTTGAATGAGAAGCTGAAAGCAACTGTGGTTGGTACTTTATGCATTACGCTGAAAGATGTTGCTAGAGGCCCTGCCCTAGGAGCTAGGATTTAGCTCCCAAACCTCAGGTCCTGGGAGGATTCAGGGAGAGCTTATGGGAGCCAATGGGGAACGTTGCCTTCTCCTCCCGATTGCTTTCCTGCCCTCTTTTGACAGGCTTGAAGACAACACAAGGTAAGTTCATGTAGTAATTCTGGAGGAGGAAGAAGAGAGTTCAACTGAAAATCAACCCTAGGATTGGATGGGTTGGGAAAGAATGACTCAGGCTCTTAGACTTTTCCTGACCGCTTTTACTTTCCCAGTGAGAGTGGGTTTGTTCTTCATTGGAATCCTATTTTTGGGGGTTTACAGACAAGAGAGTCTTCTTTAAGACTAAGGGTTCCCCCCCCCAAAATCCCTCTGCTTCTCCCACCCAGAGAACATGGCTTCCCTTTGACATCTAGCTATGATGCTGAGTAGTACTACACAAAGATTTCTCCATCTCCCTTCTTGAAATGGTTCTGTTTCTGGAGGGAGAAAACCAACCCTTCTTTCCACATAGTTTTGGCCAGCTTTGCTCCAAGATGCCATGACAGTCCCTGGTGTAGAGAGGCCTGTGGGGAGGATGGCATGGACCCACGGAGGGTGGGTTTCCCTACTGTCTCTTGGCTAAAGAGAGCCTCCGTGTCGAGAGGCAAGCGGCCCTTTCTCTCTGAATCCCAGCTGCACAGGAGGAGAGCAACCTCAGCAGAGGAAGGCTCTCCCTTTGGAGCAATGGAAAGGCATTTCTTGGCCTGGCTCTTCCTGGGAAAAGGAGATGGGGCTCGCTGGACTTTTTCTGGACCCTTGGCTTATTTGGCTGTTTAGTAGGGCTAGCACAAGGTGAGCTTATGGCAGAAGGAGGAGAACCGGCTTATGATGTTCTTCAGAGGCAAAAAAGAAAGACTGGTTTGTCTTCAGAAACCCACCTTAGGATGGGAAAGGAGACAGAGCAAAGAGGCCTTTCTGTACTTTCCAGTCCCCAAAGGCTGGCTCTTGCATGTGGGGATGAGCTAACCACAATCCATACGGGATTTGCAGCATAGAGGCATTTAGAAATCTAAGCCAGAGAGACCTAGTGCCTCCCAAACTACACATCCCACCATTTCATACCATGTAGGCATTAAAATTCCAAAAAGAAATAGTGCTGTAACAGTGTAGTGTGAAAGAACCCTTTCATTCCACTTTATTTGTTTAGACTACATCTTACGGGATCCTGGGATTTGTAGTGTAGTCGGCATGGGAACGTTTTTGCAGAAAACTCCAAGTATCTCTTCGAAATGTGCAAAGCCTGAGGGATTCCCTACAATGTTGTCATATCAGTTAAAGTAGAATCCTTGTG
>NW_024820422.1:1501-1872 GCF_019175285.1 Sceloporus undulatus | reverse complement strand
GTGGTACAGCCAAAAGTGTGATGCCTTTTTTATGTGTACACACACATCTGTCTGCTTGAGTGTTTGTGTGTGTGTGTGTGTGTGTGTGTGTGTGTGTACACACACACACACACAAACTATGGAGCAGCCAAAAGTGTAATGCTACATGTATATGCTTACACACACATCTTTGTGTGTGTGTGTGTATATATACACATATACATACACACACACACACATATATATATATATACACACACAAGCTGTGGAGCAGCCAAAAGTGTAATGCTGTATGCTTACGCACACATCTGTGTGTGTGTGTGTGTGTGTGTGTGTGTGTGTGTGTGTGTGTATATACACACATATGTATACATATACATTCCCCCCCCCCC
>NW_024820422.1:0-1401 GCF_019175285.1 Sceloporus undulatus | reverse complement strand
CCCCCCCCCGACACAAAAGGTTTCTGCTTTGTCTCGTCGGTCAGTGGAAAAATCACTCCCCAGCCCCGGCGGTTGTCCTGAAAGGGGAAAGGGCCACCGGAAGGAGATGGGGGAAATTCCAGCACAGCATCATGGGAAATTTGTAACCGTTGGTCTTCAGGAGAACCAGCGGATTGGATGTACACACCAGCCAAAGCAGCAGAGGTTTCGCACTGGCCATCAAAATGGATCCCGCCGATCCACTAATTTTGCGCACTTGCAAAACTGAGGAGCCAGCTGCCTTCAGTTCGGAACCCAGCCGTGAATACACATTGGCCAAAGCATATTCACGTTATATCGCATTGGTCAATACGTATTCAGAGCTCACAGGTGTGGAACACCAATGCATTATAACGCGAATACGCATTGGCCAATGTGAACTGACCCTACTTCCGCCCTCAAAAAATCCCTGTGTGGTAAGGTCCTGTCTCAGGTTGCAGAATGTCTTGTACCCTCTTACACTACACATGTACCACTATCACCAGTACCATAACACCACAGTTTTTCTCGGCCAAAAAAAGTTTGTGTTCCTGTCTCCTTACTTTGCTCCTTCCTTTCTTTGCAGATTGTGCCAAGGCCTGCATTGGCTGCATGGGAGCTGGACCTTCTCGCTGCAAAAAATGCAACAAGGGTTATCAGCGTGATGGCGTCAAATGCCTTGGTAAATCTTGTCACTAAGCAACTTTTTTTTAGTAACTATCCTGTCTCTACATGATTTATTAATCTGGATAATGCAAGCTGTGTTCTTTGTGGCCTGTGGAGGGAACATGGAACAGCCTTCTAAAACTACTATATTTTCCCCACAAGCCCACATACTCAGTTCTTCAGTTTATTATAAAATTGGGAGTCTTTAAATTGTTGTAGACTGTATTTTACCTTCTCTGAACTCTGAAATGGGGGACATTTCATGCTATACAGCTATGCGGCTTTGATTCCGTTTTAACTGCCAAGACAACATCCTATGGAATCCTGGGAGTTGCAGTTTAGGGAGGAACATGTAGAATTCTCAGCCAGATGCTTTCTTTAGTGCCTTGCCAAACTACAAATCCAAGATGTCATAGTATATTAACATGACAATTAAAGTGGAATGAGACTGCTTTAATTTCATCATGTAAAATCAAAGTGGAATGATAGTGCTATAATTGCATTGTGTGCTTTTTATCTTGGGAAGCCAACAGTAGGGCACTGCTGTAGAGATCACTGTGGCATCCTTGCTGTTGTCTCAATTTGACACCGAAGGTCCTGAGTAATATGATGGAGTATATCACACGGAGCTTTTTGGTGGTTTTGTGGCTCAGTTCCAGCTCACTTTCGAAATGATTGCACTTCCAATGATGTGGTTTCATGTCATAAAGGGACTGT
>NW_024820421.1:1100-1872 GCF_019175285.1 Sceloporus undulatus | reverse complement strand
CTGCCTGCCTCTCTCCCCTCAAGATGGAGGTCGGGGGGAGGGCTCCTCCCCCCAGCAGGCAGAGACCCGCTGTCTCCTGCCTGCCTCTCCCCCCCCAAGATGGAGGCTGGGGGAGGGCCCCTCCCCCCGGCAGGCAGAGGCCTGCTGCCTCCCGCCTGCTCCTCTCCCCAAAGGAGCTACTTTTGACCTCTTTTGGGGGACTAGCCTCCTCTTAGAAGCCAAAGGCCCATGTTTGTGGAGAATAATAATAAGGCTTGTATTAAAACTCTCCTCCCCATTTCTGATCCCTTTTAAAACCCATGTTCCTCAGGAGCAGAGTTGTGTAATAAGAAAACCCTCTCAGAAAAGAGACACAAAAGACACACAAAGAGACACACTTCCTTCCTTTTGACCAAAGGAGCCTGGCCTCCTTCTCTCTCTGGAGCCTCAGGAGAGAAAGAGAAGCCTCTGTTCAACTGAGGCCTCAGAGAAGGTTCTGGAACATTATTCCCCACAGTCACAAGCAGCACAAAATGGCCGCCTCTGTCTCAATGCTTGGCAGATGGCAGTTTGAGGCCTTCAGGGAACCCAAAACGGAGGGTGAAAGGGCCCCAAAGTCAGAAGGCGCCTCAAACAGGTTTTCCAAACCTTAAGAACACCTAAAATGCCAAACCAAAACAGCATTCCCAGAGCTCCATAGCACTGAGCCATGGCCATTACAGCGGTGCAGAACAAGAAGGCCCAGCGATGGTGGCATTAATGATAATTAAGGTCTGGCAGCAGCTCTATCCTC
>NW_024820421.1:0-1000 GCF_019175285.1 Sceloporus undulatus | reverse complement strand
CCCCCCCCAGTCTGATAATATCATCATCATCCTCATCATCATCTTTGATACAGCATGAGAGCCACCATTAAAAGCACTGAAATCCCCTTTGGGGAGTCCCAGTCTCCCACCTTCAGAGAGAGTGGGCCTTGCCTAGAAGGACTGCTGGGCCTCCTTCCTCCCCACCTTAATGGCAGTGGCCAAAGGAAAGCAGCAGCACTAGACCCAAGCCAGGCCCAGCCAGACCTCAGTGCAGCAGTGAAGCCTAGTGGTTCCAGGCCTTCTCTCTCTGCTGCCTCTTCACTCCCTCTCTCTCCTTTCTGTCTGTATGTCTGTGTCCTTCTCCCTCTAAAACTCTGCTGCTCTCTCCTCTCTCACTCTTCTGCACACAGAGCTAAATAGAGAAGCAAAAGCTCCTCCTCTTCTTGAGGCTGGCCAATGGGGGCAGAGGACCTGGAAGACCCCGCCCACTGCCCCAGACTCACATTTTGTGTTCTGGCGGCCATTTTGTGATGCTTGTGACTGGGCAATAATGTTCCAGAACCTTCTCTGAGGCTTCAGTTGAACAGAGGCCTCTCTTTCTCTCCTGAGGCTCCAGAGTCAGAAGGAGGCCAGGCTCCTTGGGCCAAAAGGAAGGAAGTGTGTCCCTTTGTGGGTCTTTTGTGTCTCTTTTCAGATAGAATTTTCTTACACAGCTCTGCTCCTTCAGGGGAACATGGGTTTTAAAAAAAGACCAGAAACGGGGAATGATAGTTTTAATACATGCCTTATTATTCTTCATAAACTTTGGGCTTTGGCTTCTAAAAGGAGGCTAGTCCCACAAACAAGGCCAAAAGTAGCTCCTTTGGGAGGTTTTAAAAGTCTCCCCAGTTTTCTTATTAAGAGATTTTTACACACGAAGGAAGTTGACAAACCAGACCATCTCATATTATCAAGAATGAATCAAACAACAACAACAAAAATAAGGATTAGAGAGAAAAACAAAGTGCTTAGTTTTTGAAAGTAAAACCATTATTAAGAG
>NW_024820420.1:0-1873 GCF_019175285.1 Sceloporus undulatus | reverse complement strand
TGTAAGGGAAAATCCGCCTATGCTTGAGCCCCATAGGAGATAATGGGCCACGTGCATGTGGAGGTGTGTTGCATGTGTGCCACGGGTACATGCGCCATTGTTTTTCTCCCCACGTGGCTTCCAAATAAGCTGGAAGCCATGTAAAATGTGTCTGCACATGGTACAGGCGCACTATACTGTGTAATCATCTGAGCTGGTGACCCACTCCTCTCCATTTTAGCTCACTTATTCTTAGTACTGCTATGCTCATATGTTTCTTTTCATTTTACTATATCTAGCTTTCTCTGGCTCATGATTCTCATGTTCCATGTTCCTATAATGTGTGTGATTCCTATAATATGTGTGGCCCCTAGAAGCCAATTTAGATTTGCCTACATTGTCCTTTAGCTTGTTCTTGGGGTGGGGTGGGGGAGATACCCAATGGTTCAGAAAGATTATCAGTTGAGGCTCTTATTTACATGGCAATGATTTGGTGTTTACAATTCCACAGATTAATGCACATAACATAATTTGTGTGGCACAGATTGTCAGGAAAGAACTATTATGTATGTTACACTGATCAACAGGATATTTTACTCTCAAAAATAAAGAAATGTGAACAATATGAATTTGGTTTGGGGCACTGTAAATGCCTGAAGTGCTTTTATCATGTAATACTTCCAAGACCTGATGAAGAAGAAGTCAATATAATTCAGCATGCAAAATGGAGCATAGTAACAAACAAAAACAAACTCTTGCACTTTGTTCCTGGGTTTCCCAGACTGTTTGGCTTTGGGAAGGCAATAAAACTGTTGTTTTATTTTGTTTTTCCAATCTGTACATGCATATTAGAATGCAAAGTAGACTGCAAATGAACTGAAGGCAATAAATAAAGAGTACCAAAATTTGCATGCTCAATTATGGGATTAATTTTGGATGTTCTGCAAGAAGCTAGAGTGATTAATAGAATTAAAGAAGAAGAAATAATCCTCATAGAGCAGGATAAAATTAAAAATTGTTTCTGGAAATATTACACAAACTTATACAAAGAACAACAAATTGACTCAGATAAAATAGATGAATATCTTGAGGACTTGCAGGCAGTTAATCTCTCTAAAGAACAATTTCAAAAATTAAATAACTTAATTACAAAAGAAGAATTAGTGGAAGCCATACAAAACACCAAATATGGGAAAGCACCTGGACCAGATGGTTTCACGGCCTTGTTTTACAAAACATTTCAGGAAGAATTAATTAATCCCTTATTAGACACAATGAATAATATTTTAAAAGATGGAATACCGGACTCATGGAAGGAGGCCAATATAACGATGATACCCAAAAGTAATAAAGACAAAGAAGATCCGGCAAATTTTAGACCTATCTCCCTCCTAAATCAGGATTATAAAATATTTACGGTGATTTTAGCAAACAGGTTGAAGCAAATATTAAATGAATGGATAGTGGAGGATCAAAGAGGGTTCATACGAAACAGATATATGAAGGAAAACTTAAGATGTATAATAAACATATTAGAATATTATGAAAATCACATCAGTGACAAATTAGGATTAATTTTTATAGATTTTGAGAAGGCTTTTGATTCAGTTAATTGGTAATGTGTATATAAAATATTAGATAAATTAAAATTAGGAACAAATTATACCAATTGGATAAAGCAAATTTATAAGAACCAATCGGCAAAAATAATTATTAATGGAGAAAAAATGGAAAAAATTCAGATTAACAGAGGGACAAGGCAAGGATGCCCTCTTTCACCTCTACTATTCATTCTAGTGATGGAAAGATTATTGAATAAGATAAGGCAAAATAAACAAATATTTGGTTTGAAAAAGAAAAATTACTCTTACAACACCTTAGCATTTGCAGATGA
>NW_024820419.1:0-1873 GCF_019175285.1 Sceloporus undulatus | reverse complement strand
GTCTCGTTTTGATGCTTGAAAAACTTGCAGGGAGGAAGAGCCCTCGGGAGAGAAAAAGTAACTTTCCTCTGAACTTTGCCAGTTTTTCTTTTCTCTCTCTCTCTGCCAGCCTTTCTCATCTTTCATGGAGAGTCCGAAAACCTTCCACACATCCACATATAAAAGTGTGTGTACTGTATCTATGTGTGTGTGTGTGTGTGTGTGTACACATAAAATTAAAACGCTGCACAATGGGAAGGTACCCCGCAAGGGCAGCTAATCCAACCCTCTTCTGCCATTGTAGGAAATCCAACTAATGTACCCCTGGAAGGCACCCATCTAACCTGGGCCTTAAAAACCTCAGAGCAAAGGGACGCTTTAACAGTTTTTTGTCTCCGCCATGATCAGGCCTTTCCTAAAGGTAATGAATTCTGCTCAGTCCAGACCAAGACACCTCCAAACACTTGCACAGGCACCCCCTTCTTTTTGACAGGTCGTTTTTGTATGTCCCACTGTATCAATAGATCTAAATTGCACTTTCGAACCCTGATCCACACTTTCAACCGCACACTGCTTTTTATCTCTCTGTCAGCTTGGCACCATCTAGTGTTAAGCCTTGCATTTGCAAGCTAAAAAGAGACCGGGTTCCTCTTTCATCTGATTCCACTTTTTGACTGTCTTCCAGTCCCTAAGCCATCAGATAAGTGGGGACTTCCTATATGGATAACAAAAAGTTGTTGCTGGGAAAATTGTTTTCCCTTTCAGCGACTGTATATAACAGCTAAACTCAGAAGGGAACAGTGGAGCCTCCTAGATGAGTCTTTGGCCCGAGACAGACCACCTGAAAATGGTTGTCTGCAGGCACTTGTTTTAACTCCGGAGGGATGCCACAGCTGCCTAACCGCGCAACGTCCCTCCGGAGTAAAAAGAACCAAGTTCTTCCAGGTTCTTTTTGTGGTGCCTGGGTTACATCATGAGTGTGCCACTGGCGTACTCATGATGCAAGTGGTGTGCAGTGGCGTGTGGACACTGCGCTTCCCCTGCGTCAAGATGGCGGCACCCGTGTGGATGGGACACTGCCACCATTACACCCTAGGGTTCTGGACCATGCGGTTGCTGCGCGGTCTGGAACCCTAGCATTGCCACTGCCACGCTGCTTTTGGCCCATCTGTCTCAGGCCATACTTAACCCAGAGTCCTTTAGCTGTTTTGATCTTCAGCTCCCAAAGCCCCAGCCAAGACAGCAAGAAAGAGGAATGCTGGAGTTTGAAGTACAAATTGTCTGGAGAACCAGTGCCTAAGAAGCCATGCTATAGAAACAGAGGGCCTGAACAGGCAGGCCAAAATAAAGCTGCTTTGGGTCACTTTGGAGGTATGCTGTTTCAATGCTGCATGTGTCCTAAGAGGCTGGAAGCCGCACCAAAGCTATGTTCCAGTCCTAAGGACTGGAGCACAGCTTTGCCACTGCCACACTGGAATTGGGGCGGGGGGAGCCCCTTTCTCTGCCTGAAATGAGGCAGTATATAGAAGGAGACTTGCAAATGGAGCCACCAGGACTGCCTTTCTGTCTCTGCCAAGCTGTACATCAGTTGCTTAAAAGGCAGCTGCAATGCCTGATGCCTTGACAGATTGCCATCTCTCCTTGTCATTTTAGTGACTCTTCTATTCACGTGGCTTTTATAGGGTGACCTGCCCCCTTTTTAGTGCCAGTGGGCATAGAAGAATGCAGATGTCAAATGGTCATATTGAAGAGGGAGCAAACTTGTTTCCTGCTGCTCCAGAGAACAGGATCCAGAACAATGGATGAAAGATACAGGAAAAGAGGTTCCAGCTCAGCTTTAGGAGGAACTTCCTGACAGAAAGAGATGTTTGACAGTGGAACATATTCCCTCGGA
>NW_024820418.1:0-1873 GCF_019175285.1 Sceloporus undulatus | reverse complement strand
TTGTATCTGTACAAATAAAAACAACTCTCTCACAGTCCTTTTCTTCCAGGTCCACTTCCTCCTGACACAGACTAGCTTAAGCATATGGCTCTGTAAATCTCATCTTTTTCAACAAATGCTGATTGCTTGAGGGATAGGTGTGGAGTTAGGCAGGCTCTCAGTGAAGGCCACACATAAACTTGTCTAGGCTGGAGCCTTCCCCCTTCTCCTTTCCCTGCCACTTCCAGCAAATGTCTCAGCTGGAAGTCAGTGAGTCACTCAGTAAACCCATGGGTCTGAGGCTGGCTGCTTTGGGGATCTCCCTCATATGCTTTAACTTGGCATGTCACACTCTTCCTCCTCTTCTGAGCTTCACTACCAGATTGCACACTTCCTCCAATCCATACATTGCAAGAAAACTTTAAAAAAATTCCATCTGGACAGAAATTTTAGTCCATGAAAAAGAAAAGATGTCCTGGAAAATGAAGATGTATGATAAACCTACTTACCATAAACTTATTAATTTATGTGAGAGTTTGGGGTACTGGTCTGGGCACTATTTAAACTTGGTTTAGCAGGAGGGGGGGGGGGGTTATGCAGAACAAAGAATTGTAAGAGTCTAATATTGAAAAGAGATATACAGAATATATAAAAGAAGGAAAGCTGAATGAATCAGACTTATGAATATCTGTAAATATATGTGTTCTATTTTCTTTTTATTTACTTGATTTATATGCTGCCAGGCCAGGACCTGAAGGGTTGCTACTAACTTTTATATTGTGATAACATTCTTTACTAAGGAAAAATAAATAATAAAATGTTAATAATGCATTAATAAAGATCTGGGAACTCTAGATTTTCTGTAAAAATATTTCTGTGTTACATGTTGTACAGTCACTTTTCTCCTACAGCACTCTAGTCAGAACAATAAAATAGTGCCACTTAAATGGAAGAGTCTGCACAATGAAGGATGCCTCTAAATCAAATAACAACACACATATCAACACTCAAGCTGCCAGAACATCAAGTATGACATCTCACTAGGGCTCTTCAAGTAAAGAAATCCCTTTCAGCTCTGTGAGGCTATTAATACTGATTCTAGCATAGACCTTAGAATTGGATCCAATCAAACTGGAATGAAATTTGGAGTCCAAAACTTTGAGAAAGTGCCTCAATGGCTGGATTTCTTTATAAACAGACACATGTTTTAAGAGTATTCATTCAGTGAACAAATCTGAATCATATCTGGGGTCTGTGTGTTGGTTTAGATTATTTTTTAACCTTTGTGTGTTTTAAATTTTGTATGTTTAAAAAAATTAATTTTTTGCTGTTTCAATCAGGCTATTTTAAGTGGGGTTTTTAAAATGTTGTTTTTCATGTGTTTTTATATTCTGAGCTACCTTGGGTCCCTTTTTGGAAGAAAGGTGTGATAAAAATATAAATAAATAAATATGTGGATACCTTGGAAATATTATAAGACCAACAATGCTTAGCACTGAAATATCAAGAATGCCTCATAGAGAGCAGTAGCAATAGATAGTCTGAGTGACCCAAAATGTCCTTCATCTAGTCTACCAATCCTGATCCCTCTGTGGTGCAAACTGATACTCTTAAGGATGCATTTCCATCTCTGAACCCTGTTTATTGACGGTAAAAAGGAATACATGTCTTGGTACAATACAAAGTAAGATGTTGGGGTATTAGGCAACAAATATTAAAAGCTTGCCCCATAACCTGTAGCACAGTTGCACAGCGGAAAAGTGCTGGGCCCATAACCTATTAGAATACTGGTGTGGTTAAAAAATGGTAAACTTAATTCAGCAGCAGTAGCAGGAAGCATGTACTCCAGAGGTATAAAGTGAAGGGCTAGATCTGAGCGTCTAGTAAATAAACA
>NW_024820417.1:0-1873 GCF_019175285.1 Sceloporus undulatus | reverse complement strand
GACCTTAAGTCTCGTTCTTCTCAATGGGCACGTGTGCATGTGTGCTCAATCATAAAGCTGGGGCTTGCTGTCCGCAGAAGCTCAAACCATGGATGGCAAGCCTGTGCTTGGCACAGACGCGCACTGTACCTGTATTCTTTTTTAAGTGCCATGTAGGTTGGATACTTTTATTAGTAATTCATTATGTGCTGAAACTTAGTGTTAATTTATGGCTTTAGATTAAAACAAAGCAGTCTAGCAAGTTGCCAATATTGGATCAGAGCCATTAACCATAGAGTCCAGTATATGTTCCACCTTTTTTTACCATGCCATCAAGCTATTGCCTCTTCTCAGTACTTTCTTAGGATATCTTACTGTATATTGTAGTGAATGATTCTTACTCAGAATTTCATATAAAGGCAACAGAACTCTGGCAGCTCACTTCCTTTCTGGAGACACCAGATTCTTTAGCAATATGCAGTTAGAAAAGGTAGAATAATGTCTATGAAAAATTTCAGCTAGTTCAATTACGAATACTGTTATGCCGCTGGTTTCATCATGTGGCAGTAAGGGCCAAAATCTCATTTATTAAAGTTTAGCTGAATATTCCCTCTTTAATTTTGGATATTAAATCTAATTTACCCACCCTTAGTTGATGGTGTGTGCTGCTGTGGCCTAGGAACTTTGGAGAAAAGCCTTCTATTCTAATTCATACTTCTAATAATTCAAGTTGCAGTTTGTCACATCTCATTGGCTCCCTTCTAGTTCCTTAGAAATATTTATGGATGCAGCCCACCTATATGCCTTTTCTGAAATATATGCCGTATAGACGCAAATATAAGTCAAAAATTTGTGCCCCAAAATTGACCCTAAAATCCGGGGTTTATATACAGGTCAATGCAGTAATACTCCTTAGATAGGTCCTGAAAGAAGCACCACCCGATGTGATAATGATTTTTAATGGGCTGCCCAGACGTGCGTGTGAGCGGGAGAGGGGGAGAAGTGATTCCCTTTTCCATCAAATGTTAAAACTTTCTCTCCCCACCAAACAGCCCATTTAACTCCATTTCCTATCCTTCTCAATCCAATGTTAAAAGCCTCTCCCTATCAAACAGCCCACTTCCTTCCTTTCTCAATCCAGTGTTAAAAACCTCTCCCTACCAAACTCCATTTGACTCCACTTTCTTCCCCTCTCAACCCAATGTAAAACCTTTTCCTGAAACACCAGGGAAGTGGTGTTGGGTGGTCGGGAGAAGTCCAGGGAGTGAGGAAGGAGGGAAGTGGTGTTTCCCCCTTTACATCCTTTGTTACATGCCCCTAAGTTTTACCCTCAACTTATCAATGGGTTATATCAAAAGCCATGATTTTGATCCTAAAGTCTTCCCTCGACTTATACATGAGATCAGCTTGTACACAAGTATATTACTAGCTGTAGGGTAAGCAATCCATAGTTCTGCATTCATTTACAGACACTGTAGCCAACTATTTTACCACATATCTGCATTTGATGTGCGGTAAACTTTACATCTTCATAAATCTGATATAGACCGCCAAACTGCCCCACATATGAACTCCCATTGTGCTGTGTAGTTTTATTTCACTGCCACTGCCAAATCCTCATTGTGTCAACTTGTAGGAACATGGAGACAGATCACCTTTTGGAAGGTAGTTGACATTGCAAAGCAGTACTAATGAATGGTGTAAATATCCAGAGGCATTTTGAATCAGCCATTATATTGCAATTAGAAAATGAAAAGTGGCATTAAATGTGGCAGAATGGAATTATCCAATTTCTCAGCATATTTTCCATGTTTTTCATCAAATTGCCTTATTATTAATGCCTACAAGATTCTGAAGCCCATTTCTTTCTCAGAGCATTAAACTTTGTTGTGCT
>NW_024820416.1:0-1873 GCF_019175285.1 Sceloporus undulatus | reverse complement strand
ATTAAGTGTTTGAAAAGATATTAATCCCAAAGTTATTAGAATTATATAATGGAATACTACATGGAGAGAAAATTCCTGCATCATGGTATCAATCATTAGTAATATTAATACCCAAAAATGATAAAGATCCAACTGATCCAGGGTCATATAGACCTATATCGTTAATAAATCAGGATGCAAAGATATTAACGGCAATAATAGCAAATAGGATGAACAAATGTATGTACAAATATATAGGAAAAGATCGATGTGGTTTTGTGAAGGGAAGACAATTCTCTAATTTAGTAGGAAGAGTTTTGAGTAAAATACATGTAATTGGGGGGGATTAAAAGCAGGAATTTTGGCATTAGATATATTTAAAGCCTTTGACTTTGTGGAATGGCCAACATTAAAAATAATTATGAAAAAGTTTGGAATGGGAGAAAAAAATAAGGGGATTAAAAGATCAATTATATTGTAATAATTCAATAAAAGTAATAGTTAATGATGGAATTACAGAGGAAATAAACGTAACGAGAGAACAAGACAAGGATGCCCACTTTCACCAATATTATTCGCAATGGTTATAGAAATGTTAGCAAAGGTTATAAGGAAAGATAGTTGTTTGGAAGGAATTGGATTGGGAAAAAAACATAAAATCAGTTTATTTGCCGACGATATGTTATTAACTATTAAAGATTTAAAGGATAAAATAGGAAAAATTAAAGAACATTTGAATTTATTTGGAGAGATAACAGGACTTCAAATTAATTGGAATAAATCAGAAATGATGTTATTTAATTATCCAAAAAAAAAAAGAAGAATTGGAGTTTATGAAACAAAAAGAGTTAGGGATAAGAATAAAAAGCAATATAAAATATTTAGGAATTAATATAACAAAAGACTTAAAAGAAATGGAAGGGATTTTTTTTAATAGTACAACGGAAAGAAGTTGAAAAGAAATTAGTAGAATATAAGAAAATTCAGTTATCATGGTTTGGAAGAATAGCATTAGTCAAAATCAAAATTTTTACCAAAATTAAACTTTTTATTCAGAATGATACCACTAAAAATATCAGAGGTAGAATTAAGTAAATGGCAACAATTATTAAATGTATATTGTAATGGAGGAAGAAGAAGTAGATTAAATAAACAATTTTGGTACGAGTCTCAGAAAAAAGGAGGGTTAGGCCTCCCTAATATAAAAGGATATTATGAAGCTAACCACTTCAGATAAGTAATAGAAGGTATGCTGGATGTATCAGATTTGGATTGGTTAGAAATGGGGAAAAAGAGATAGATATGAAAATAGAGAACAATTTCTTTAAAGAAATTAGTAGGAAAGAAATTAAAGAAATTGAAAACATATTTATGGAAAATATATTAGAAATTTGGAATAAATATAAAAAAGGATTAAGGAATGAAAACTCAATGATAACACCACTAATAATGGAAAAATCTTTCCCAATAAATGTAAAAGACGTAGTAGATAAAGAATTAAAAGAAAGGAAAATTGTTAAAATGGAAAATAGGATGGAATTAAAAATAGGAAAAGAAAATATAAAAGAAAAACTTAGGGGGATAAATATGTCTTGGTTACATTTTATGTAAATAGAAGAATGGTTTAAAAACTGGAAGAAGAGAAATCTAGAAAAAGGAAAATATACACAATTTGAACAAATAGTTCAGAAAGGAAAAGAAATGGAGGGAAATGAAAATATGAAAGGTATAACTAGTAAAATTTATAAAATATTAATGGACAATAAAAGGGAAAGATTAAATGAAACTATTTTAAAAGAAATATGGGAAGATGAATTAGGATGTAAAATTTGTGATAATGAATGGAATAAGATTTGGGAACAAAGACATTTCATAAATGTATCGGTGCGAATTA
>NW_024820415.1:1163-1873 GCF_019175285.1 Sceloporus undulatus | reverse complement strand
TTGATCTTGACACTATACACCTATTGATACAGCCTAGGATCACATTGGCCTTTTTAGCTGCTGCATCACACTGTTGACACATGTGCTGTTTAATTGAATATTTTTTTTCAACAGTCCTTTGACTATCTTCCACTGATTCCCTCAAGGCAGTAACCATACGGTCTCTTCTTTGCTAGCTCCTATGAGTAAGAATGCAACCGTTCAATGGATTTAGGGGCATAAGCAGCAGGGTCATGCTTGGGTTACTCACAACAACTTTATTAATTTAATCTCTAAGAAGGAGGGGTTAATGAGGGCTAAATCATGCGGTAACACCCTCCTCTGTCAAGTCTGATTTTCAGTCTCATCTGTCATTGTCCTTCTTTACAGAAAAACATTTGAGTCATGAGAGAGTCCACACAGGAAAGAGGTCACAAAAATGCCAGCATTGTGGGAAACATTTTGCTTACAAGTCAATCCTAGTCATACATCAGAGGGTCCACACCAGGCAGAAGCCATACAAATGCCAGCATTGTGGGAAATGTTTTTATTGGAAGTCTGACCTAGTGAAACATCAAAGAGTCCACACAGGAGAGAAGCCATACAAATGCCAGCATTGTGGGAAAGGTTTTTCTCAGAAGTCAGTCCTAATGATACATCAGAGAGTCCACACTGGAGAGAAGCCATACAAATGCCAGCTTTGTAGGAAATGTTTTCCTTGGAAGTCATAC
>NW_024820415.1:0-1063 GCF_019175285.1 Sceloporus undulatus | reverse complement strand
AAAAAAAGGCCCTTAGGATCTTGTTTGTGAGATTTGTCTGTCAATATGTCTCTTTTGGTTTTCAAGTTCTATTTTGTTGAGTTTATGCTTTAATTGCTAATAATATAGATAATTGCTTTGGGTTGTCAATTTGGCTTGGGATTGTGGGTTGTGGTATAGGTTAGGTAGATGGGGTGGCTGGGATTTGTTGCAGCTGGTTAGAATACTTGTGGGAATTATAACTTTTGCAATGTGTGGGATTTTGGCTTAAGAAATTTGGGAGCAGGTATTAACAGAAAGGGCTAGTTTCTGGGAATGGCAAAAGGGGGCCTTGTTACTGTGAGGCACAGACTGTGGGAATTGAAGGTGGGGGGCTAGGTTTGGACGAGGGTGATGTTTTAGGTTTTAGGGGTTTTAATGTATTGTTTGGATTGGAGTGGGAAGTTCTGGCTTAATCACTGAATTTCTATGTGTTCTCAATAATAATAACAACAACAACAACAACTTTATTACAGCCATTTGGCCAGCACAATTAAAATAAAGTGTTCTCAATAAAGTTCTTTACTGTTTCAACACACTGGATTCTTTGATGCACAGAAGTTCTGAATTTGCCCAAAACTGATCCTTTCTTCTCTCCTCAGTTCTTAGATCCATTCACAGCCATAACAACAGCAGAGGGAAAACAACCACACACACACACACACAAACCAACATACAGGATACACAGAGAGAGCTATATTTCCAAACTAGAGCCTTCCTTTCCTGCCTTTCTTTCCTTAGTCCAGCTCTGCACCTTGGGCTCCATCGCGGTCTCCTCAAAGGAAGAAAGGAGGGAAGGAAGGGGAGGCCGCTGAACCCCCAGCACATAATTTCTTTTCCCGCAAAGGCCCCCAGTGGAATAAGCAGCAGCATCTAGGACCTGGCAATCCCTGCAAATGCTGAGGAGGGGCCTTTGGGATTATATGTGCCTGCACAGTCTCAGGCCCAGAAGCCATTCCTGCCCTCACAGTCTCTTCTGGGGAGGGAGGGAAGTGGGGAGACCTCTTGTTCATTCAGAGGAATGGCTGGAGGGTTTACTGGGGGG
>NW_024820414.1:0-1873 GCF_019175285.1 Sceloporus undulatus | reverse complement strand
TAACCCTTCCCTATTTGATATAAAATTAATGAAGTTGGAGTGGGTGACCTGAGCATGACTCTGCTGCAGATGCCCTGAATTTAGCATTTTTGCAGGTATGGATCCCTACTCATAGGAAGTAGCAAAAAAGAGATTGTAGGAGAACCTGCCTTGAGAAAATGAGTGGATTTAGCTGCACGATCCATTTATGTCTGTAGAGGGTGAAGGGATTATGGATAAGGAATGGGACTGGAAGGAAATAGTCAGAAAAAGGCTCTGAGAATTGGTGTGCTAATCCCTTTTGTCTGAGGTACTTGCCCCAATAATGATGATGATGATGATGATTTATTTATAGCCTGCCCAATCACAAGGAATCCAGGCGGGTTACAACAATAAAAATAAAGAGAATAAAATAAAATACAAAAATAAATACAATACAGTAAAATACAACAGAGCGACGTGAGTTACAGTAAAATTCACAGTTAGGCCTGATGGAAATTGGGCCTGTCTTTTTCACTCCCTCCCAGGTCTGATGATGACAGCTGGGGCGGAGGGAGGGCTCTTCTTTTTGAGGCCAGAATATCATTTCAATTAAATATAATTTAATTCTTCTCATTAATTTAAGAGAAGAATTGGTGGACAGACTGAAGTAAGTCACAGTAAATGGGGAGAGGTTAAACCAAGCCCTCATTGCATTAAATTTGGTTTCAGACCATTCTTTCCTCACCCAGGAAACATTCTAAAGCAATTTAAACCTTTTCGTACCCTCAGTTTCTGCCATTAAGCAACAATTACAGCATAAATATCTGTTCCTAGTGGCTGTTCTTTAGCCTCAGTCCAGTTGCAGACAGACACTCTGCTCCCTATTGCATGGGGTAAGAAAGCCAGGGTACCTTTCCCAAAGAGAATTTTAATTCCAGCTATGTCCGGGTCCAATAATACTTAAATCACTGCTGAATCTATTGGCCAAATCCATCCCAGATGTAGCCTGGGTCCGAGGCATGCTCAGCCATCCCCCTCTTTTTTAAGCGGAAGCTTCCAACATTAAAAAATGGCTGCTGAAGTGCTGCGGGGATTCGGGCTGAATCCAGGATGGATTTGGCTGGTGGATTCAGCCGAGATTTACATATGTTAGGACCCGGATGCAGCCCGAATCAGAATTCAATTCAGAAAAGTTAAGCTGGCTTTATTTATCCCATGCGATAGGGTCCTCTGTCGGTTTACATGGCTAAGCACCTCAATACACTCGCCAACCCCACTTGCCATGGGAGCTACTGACTTCTCTCCCCATTCTGGATTCTCAGCAACTGGGATTGAGATCCATCAAGGCAACATATTACCATTAGCAAAGTCTTACATCTATTCACCACTCCCACCTTTGTTACCTAATTTTCTGTGTGCATGTGTGTGCATTTTGCCTTTCAAATGCCTCTGGAGTTCTTTGTGATTGCAGACCTGCTATAGCTTTGCTGGATCCTGAGATCACTGTTGCCCCAATCAAACTATATCTCCCCTTTGAGCTAAGTATCTAATTCCCCTAAAAGCATAGCACTCGCAGGTGTCATCCCCGGACTCCAGCATTTCAGGTAAAAAAGGGCCTAAGCAAGCTCAGGTAGGAAAAAGGAACATTAGAGAAAAAGGAATTTTTGTGTTGCCCTTTTCTCTCTTCATAGACATTGTTCATAATTGCTAAATGGAAGTCCTTAATATGTCTGAAAACCAGGGCCTGAGCCGGTTCTCACCAGTTCAGTTCTTAAAATCTGTCAGGTTGGTGGCTGCCTCCCAATCCCCAAGGCCCCTCTCTTGACCCTTCTCAGAAGTCCCTTCCTGTCCACACAGAGCTAGGTGATCCTGGCTTTGCTCCTGCCTTCCCCTCCTGGCTCCCATCTGCCAG
>NW_024820413.1:0-1873 GCF_019175285.1 Sceloporus undulatus | reverse complement strand
GTAATGGCTGTTTACCCAGGATTTGGCCATGTATAGTCTGGCAGGATCGGGACCAATCCTGCCCTCAGAATTTTGGCCTGCATCTTCTGAACTGAACAAGGGTAGATCATGGGCTTTTTGGGCCCATATGCACAACCAGATAAAGCAATAAGAGAATTCCAGCTGAACACACACAAGCATTCACACACATACAAACAAAATAATTGTGGGCACAGCTCCACTATTTCCTTTGCCTAAAAGATGAAAGCACCAATAATGCAGGGAAGGAAAATTATTTCAAGACAGTAGACAGCACTCTAAAGTGACCCCAGTATGGCTCTTTATGCCTACAAAGGGCACACTGATAAATGTGACTGCATTTCTTTCAAAATAGGCTTCTAGCTCTCTTCTTTGGAATCATAAATGGGCAATTCCACCAAAATATGTCAAGTGTTTTCTTACCTCAACTAAAATAAAACATGGCAAAAGGCTGTTGTTCCTACGAGGCTGTGACTGTGTATAGGAAAGCATGTTCACCTGTGGGGGGGAAGGAAAATATGATATAGTATAGGCATTGAAAATCCTGATATTTGTTAAGCATTTAAAATTACACTCTGTAAAGGAAAATTTCCAAAGTCTTGTGCAAGACTGGGCAGAAAAATAAATTTACACCTGTGCATAGCATTCACATCATCATAATTACTTCTTCCCATGAATAAATAAAAGCCATTTTGGAACATTTCTGGTATTTTTTATCTGTTCAGCTACTGCAGAGTCCCTCTGCATAACTGAGCAAATGAGATGTGGGCATAGAGCAGCCACCATCCAATTTTTAAAACAAGAAATATGAAAAAAGAAACCAAGGTGAGGGGAGAGTTTAATCCAATGGTCCCCAAACTGTGCTGTTTAATGGAGTTTGGACTTCAGCTCCCAGAATCCCAGGCCATAAAGCCAGCATGACTGAGGCTTCTGAAAGGGCATAGTTTGGGGTAGACCACTGGTGAGCAATTTCAAATTTGCTTTTACTTTTGCTTTACCAAAATCTAGTGACAACAGAAGAATGCATGGAACCATGCATGGGGTGAATCTATTATTATTATTATTATTATTATTATTATTATTATTATTATTATTATTATTATTATTATTATTATTATTATTATTTTCCTATACCTTGCCTTTCTCCCAATATAGGGACTCAAGGCGGCAAACAAGTATAAAACTATACAAAATATTAAAATACATAAATTATAAAATTTAAAAAACAATTAAAATTTTTAAGGATTAAAACAGTTATAAATTAAAATATAATATATTAAAATACAAACCGTTAAAATTTGGATAGCCCAGCATTAAATACCCAGTCCTTCTCAGCTTAATAGGCCTGACTATTATCTATACTGAAGAAATAATACAGTTTGGCACCACTTTAAGCCTTTTTGCTCCATCCTATGGAATCTTGGGATTTGTCATTTTACAAGGTTTTTAGCCTTTTCTGCCAAAGTGTGGTGGCACCTCACAAAGTACAAATCCCAGGAATCTGTAGGATGGGGTCATGGCAGTCAAAGTGATGTTGAACTGCATTATTTCTACAGTGTACATGCACCCTTAAACAATTTATCTTTAGCCATAATTCACTTGCAATCAGTGGTGAAATTATGAGATAACCCAAATTGAAATGTCAGTGGCTCAAAGATGTGCAGAAGTCATCCATACTAGATGGAGGATTATGGGAGCTGCACTCCAAAAATTATTATTCATTCCTAAATTTCTTGGGATAGTTCTACAAGAGGAGGTTAAAAAATGGTTTGGGGTCATAAGCCAATGGAACAAAAAGATGTTAATTGTATTCATTGTATGGAAAATTTCTATTCTGTTCTTAAGATTCTTCAGG
>NW_024820412.1:627-1873 GCF_019175285.1 Sceloporus undulatus | reverse complement strand
ACAGTTGTCTTGTTTTGTGTGCTTTGTCATGTTCCTTGCTTACTTCCTTGACCATCAACCTGTTCTTCCCATCTTTTAAATAAATTTCATTCTGCATTCAAATATGTGTCTCTCTGGCTATGTACCTCAGTGGTCAATTGCTTTAATGTATGGTTCAGGTTGAGTGGACATCATTGCAACGGGGCAGACTTCAGTAGCCAGGGTTATGGTGCAACATTCAGTGCTATGGAACTATGGAAATCTAGTCCATGGTGGATTTGGTTATGGTGGCCTTGGCTTTGAAGGTGGTGCATTAGCAGAATCAGCCAGCAATCTTGGCATCTTGTCTGGAGTCAGACCTTCCTCCATTAACCAAATCCCACCATCAGAGGTTCTGATTCAGCCACCTGCTTAAATTGTCATGCTTCCAGGGCCTATCCACTCTGCTATCTGTGAGCCTATTGCTGTGGGAGGCAATGCTCCATGTGCCATGAGTGGCATTGGCCTAGCAGGTGGCTTGGGCCATTGTGGTTTGGGCTTTGGGGACCATAGCTATCTTGGATCGATGCATTCCAACTGGTGTTATAACATTTGCGACTAGGCCTATGAAACCAGAGAATAATACTTTCTGATCTTCGGAATGACTATTAATAATCGATGATGCTATGGCTCCACTGCCAAGGCTATCAAATTTCCATCTGTAATCTTCCCTGAATCCAAGAACCTTCTCCTGAACTTTACTTGCCATTTTCTTCTTCTTGCTTGAATTTTGAATTTTGGAAGTGAAAGAACCCAGAAGAAGACTGAACCAGATCATTCTTAAATTCAATACATATCACTCAGGAAAGCAGAGCCCTCGAAATCCGTATGTCCAAGTCAATTCAGGTTTGCACTATTTTTGTTCTCGTTATTGTTGTTTCCTGTCTCAATTATTGAGATTTTGTCCCTTGACAAAGAAGGTCACTTTGCAGAACTTAGATCTTTATGTTCTCTACCATTTCCTCTGGACCTTTTTTGGTGGCTCCGTTTCCAAAAAGCAAACATGCAAACACAGAGACCTATAAACACAAGTTTTGAATCACGGGAAACGCTTCTCGTAGTGTGGAAGAAGTAAAAGGTTGAGCAGGGTGGCTTGTTACAACACCTGTCCTTCCAGATTCGTAGGGTTAGAGGGACAAGACCCCCGTAATATGGAAAAACCGCAAATAAGAAAAACACCATGTTTTTACCTGAGAAGACACCTCTCTAGGAAACTCTAGGTCCTCCA
>NW_024820412.1:0-527 GCF_019175285.1 Sceloporus undulatus | reverse complement strand
TCCGTATGTCCAAGTCAATTCAGGTTTGCACTATTTTTGTTCTCGTTGTTGTTGTTTCCTGTCTCAATTGTAGAGATTTTGTCCCTTGACAAAGAAGGTCACTTTGCAGAACTTAGATCTTTATGTTCTCTACCATTTCCTCTGGACCTTTTTTGGTGGCTCCGTTTCCAAAAAGCAAACATGCAAACACAGAGACCTATAAACACAAGTTTTGAATCACGGGAAACGCTTCTCGTAGTGTGGAAGAAGTAAAAGGTTGAGCAGGGTGGCTTGTTACAACACCTGTCCTTCCAGATTCACTAGGGTTAGAGGGACAAGACCCCCATGAATATGGAAAAACCGCAAATAAGAAAAACACCATGTTTTTACCTGAGAGGACACCTCTCTAGGAAACTCTAGGTCCTCCAATGCAACTCTGTGGTCAACGTCCGACAGACACTGACCATAGAGTTTAGCTGGAGGAGCTACAAATGCTTAGTAGAGTATCCTCTCTAGGAATCTCTAGTTCTTTCGGTGCAACTTTTAGT
>NW_024820411.1:0-1873 GCF_019175285.1 Sceloporus undulatus | reverse complement strand
GGGCCTCTGAGAGCAGCATGGATAGGTGGGACCAAATCAACAGTGATGTCTGGCTACTCCGGGTGGGCCCGCACATCAAGGGAAAGTCAGATCCCTCTAAATACTCCAGATGGGTGTCCAAAAAAGACTCCCGCAGGCCCCTGTGCTGGGAGTTCAATCTAGGTAGATGTGTCAGGTCGGTGTGCAAGTATGACTACTGCTGTGAGGTATGCCTGGGCCCTCACGCCAAGCTAGCTTGCACCCGCACCTCGGGTGCCCACCAGCCCTTTCGTCAGGGACGCCCCACCCCTGCAGCCTCCAGTAAACGAGATGTCCCCCCCTCTACCACTACCGGGAGGTTGGGGGGTCCAAAATGAGCTCCCCAGGGCTGTTCCGTCTCCCTACTCCCTTGCTCCCACGCCTGTCCGCCCGGCCGCCTTAATCAAGCTCCTCCAGGGCTACCCCCTCCGGGAGTCAGCCAAGTTTCTAGCCGAAGGTTTCTCTCAGGGGTTCAGGATTCCTGCCCAGGGCCCCCGGGAGGCTTCTGATGCCCGCAACCTCAAGTCCGCCAGGGACATGCCTGAGGTTCTCAAAGCCAAACTGGACAAAGAAATCAAAGCAGGCAGGGTGGCGGGCCCCTTCCCCTCCCCCCCTTCCCCAACCTCAGGGTCTCCCTACTGGGAGTGGTGCCCAAAAAGACTGCCGGTGAATTTCGCCTAATTCACCACCTCTCCTACCCACCAGGTAAGTCCGTCAACGATGCCATCCCGCCCGAGCTGTGCTCGGTCTGTTATGCATCATTCGATCATGCAGTGAGGCTCGTCAGATCATGTGGCCGGGGAGCCCTTATGGCTAAGTGCGACATCCAGTCAGCCTTCCAGCTCCTCCCAGTCCACCCAGATGATCACTGCCTGCTTGGGTTCAGATTCGAAAACCAATGGTACTTTGATAAGGCGATGCCCATGGGCTGTTCCATCAGCTGTGCAGCATTCGAGACCTTCAGCTCCTTCCTCGAGTGGGAGGTCAAGAAGAGGGCCACCTCCCCTTTGGTCACCCACTACTTGGATGACTTTCTTTTCACAGGCAAGGCGGGCGACTCCGGCTGTGCCAAGCTTCTCGCCACCTTCCAGGCCCTCTCTGATGAGCTAGGGGTCCCTTTGGCATCAGAAAAGACAGAAGGCCCCACCACTTCCCTCTCCTTCCTGGGCATACAGCTAGATTCTTTGGCCGGTGTTTCCCGACTGCCCGAGGACAAGCTCCTCAAACTCCATACGCTAATCAAGGCCACCCTGTCGGCCCCCAAGGCGACCCTCAAAGAGATTCAGACCATCCTTGGTTACCTCAATTTCGCCTGTAGGGTGGTCTCACCTGGTAGGGCTTTCTGTGCCAGGCTTGCCAGGGCCACGGCAGGTGTTCGGGCCCCTCACCACCACATCCGCCTTTCCAAGGGTATCAAACAAGACCTACTCATGTGGGATAGATTTCTTGATCACTTTAACGGGATTTCCCTTTGGCAGCGCCCATGGGCCCTGGGTCAGGGCCTCCAAATCCATTCCGATGCTGCAGGCAGCCAGGGTTTCGGGGTATATTTCCAAGGCCACTGGTGCGCCCAGCGCTGGCCAGATCACTGGTTGACCACCGACATTCGGAGGGACCTCACCTTCCTTGAATTCTTCCCCATCTTAGTGGCATTTCGTTTATGGGGCAGCGAGTTAGCCAATAGGGAGGTCACCTTCTGGTGCGACAACCAGGCGGTTGTCAGGGTCATCAACACCCAAACCTGCAAGTCTGAAAGGGTCATGCTCCTGTTACGCCCTTTTGTGCTGCTTTGTCTCAACATGAACATCACTTTCAAAGCCCGTTTTGTGCCTGGTCTCGATAATAATTTGGCAGA
>NW_024820410.1:0-1873 GCF_019175285.1 Sceloporus undulatus | reverse complement strand
TTGTTATTTCAACACAATGGACTCATTGATGCATATAAGTTCTGAATTTGCACAAAACTGACCCTTTCTTCTCTTCTCAGTCCTCAGCTCCATTCCCAGCCATATGAGCAGCAGAGGCAAACACACACACACACTCAGAGAGACAGATCTGTATGCACAAAGCAGAGTCTTCACAGCCTTTCCCTCCTGAGTCCAGTTCTGCAGCTTGGGCTCCATTCCGGAAGGAAGGAAGGAAAAAAGAAGGAAGGGTGTAGTCCTTCCCTTCTTCCAAATCCCGACAATGGAATAAGCAGCAGCAGCTAGGGCTTTGCGATCCCTGCGCATGCTCAAGAGGGGCCTTTGGTGGCAAATGTGCATGCGCAGTCTCAGCCCCTGAATCTGCTGCCCTCACAGCCTGCTCTGAGGGAGGGAAGTGGGGAGAGCCCTCATTCATTCAGAACGGCTGGAGGGTCTTCTGGGGAGGGATGATGTAACAAGGACGGAAACCCTGATCTTCTCCCCGCAAAGAAAGGCAGGGAGCCTGCCAGGCCTCCTCTCCCTTCACTCCCTTCCCTGCCCCCTCCTCTGGGGATTCCTTGGGGCCCAGGTACCTGGGGGGTTATTTTGAGAAAAGAGGAAAGGGAGACAATTGGAGAGAGGTGTGGCCATATAGGGGAGGGGGATTCAAAGGTAAAAAGGACTTTGAGGAGCCCTCTCCCTCCTGGAAAGTGGGGCAGAGGAGAGACCCTCCCTTCTGATGACTCATTTAGGGAAGAGTTTTGTGCCAAATACAAAGCATCACACAGGATAGGGTTCAATAGCATTAGAAACAGCATTTTTTTTGGGGGGGGGAGAAACATTTTCTCTGGTGTCCTGCGGGAGGGGGCTCTGGCTGGGGGGGAGCAAAAATCTAGGCCTAATCCAAGAGGAGGGAGATGGAGGGACCCCAAAGCCCCATCTGGGGAGACTGACACTTCCCTCCCAACCTGGGAACTAGGCTTAAAGGCCCACAGGATCCAAATTAGGCATCCCCCACAGATACATACCTTTCCCTTCAAAACAACCCTGTGGAAGAGGATCAACAGAGAGACCCTCAGCCCCCAAAAGAACACCCTCCTCCCGGTTTTGGGAACATGCTGAACAGGCCTTGGACCCCTTGAAAGGATGTAGGTAAAAGGAGTAGAAGGAAAGAATAAGGTAGTGAAAATGCCAAGGGAAGAGAAGCATAAAGGGACGGCTTAAGGGGGGGAATCTGAAACCTGACCCAGGCACCTGCCCCCCAGAACCCATCATTACAGCCTACCACAGATCACTGTGATGCTTTAAATGACTATTTCACAGATAATATCTCTCAGATAAGAGCTGATGCCAGCATTATTGCAGAGACTATAGGTGAGGTGTCCAGTGACTCTGTGAATAAGATCATACTGGATCAAATTTAATCGGTGAGTACTGAGGACGTAGACAAGCTCCTTAGAAGTGTAAAGAAGACAATTTGCCCCCTCGACCCTTGCCCTTCATGGCTGATCCTCCAAGGAGGAGATGCACTTAGGACTCACCTGAGCTATATCATAGATGCATCTCTTACGGAGGGCTATTTTCCAACTTGCTTAAAAGAAGCGGTGGTACGGCCGCTTCTGAAAAAGCCCTCCCTAGAGATCCCTTGGACATGAACAATTACAGACTGGTCCCCATCTTCCATTTCTAAGCAAGGTGATTGAGAGGGCAGTTGCTCTTCAAGTCCAAGTGGTCTTGGATGAAACAGATTATCTAGACCCTTTTCAAATTGGCTTCAAGATGGGATACAGAGTCAAGATTGCTATGGTCTCCTTAGATGATCTCCGCTGGAGCATCGACAGGGGAAGTATGACCCTGTCGGTGCTTTTGGACCTCT
>NW_024820409.1:0-1873 GCF_019175285.1 Sceloporus undulatus | reverse complement strand
TGGAGCGCAGTGCCCCCGATTCCCACCTCCGCCAGGCGCTCCAGAAGGATACCATGGTCTATGGTATCGAAAGCCGCTGAGATGTCCAAGAGCACTAACAGGGACACGCTTCCCCTGTCCATGCCCAGACGGAGATCATTGACCAAGGCGACCATGGCAGTCTCAACCCCGTAACCCGCCCGAAAGCCGGTTTGAAATGAGTCTAGATAATCTGTTTCATCCAAGATCGATTGAAGCTGGATTGCAACCGCCCTCTCGATCACTTTCCCCAAAAATGGCAATAGCGAGACTGGCCGATAATTGTTATGCAACAGGGGGTCAAGGGAGGGCTTTTTTAATAAAGGTTTTACAATGGCCAATTTCAGATTGTTATTATTATTATTATTAACCTTTATTTATGAAGCGCTGTAAATTTACACAGCGCTGTACATACAATCTTTTAGTTAGACGATTCCCTGCCCTTGGGCTTACAATCTAAAAAGACATGACACAGAAGGAGAAGGGAGTGGTGGAGGGAAAGGGTAAGAGGTCCAGCAGTTCCTCTCTACCTCCAAGGCCTGGACCAAGATTGGTTGGAAATTGCCCTTCCCTCAAAGATGTATTAATAATCCGGTGTAACAGTGAAGTTACTACCGGTCCCCCCTGCGCCGCTAGCCATGAGGGACAGGGATTGAGAGAGCAAGTTGTCTTCCTAACACTTCCTAGGATCTTGTCCACATCCTCGGTACTGACAGACTCAAACTGATCCAGTACTGTATAACCGAGTCCATGGAAGCTCTGGATGCCTCTATTCTTGGTTCTGCTCTAATACTGGCTTCAAGACTTTCGCTTAACCGAGAGGTTTTATCTGCGAAGGAGTTGTTAAATTGGTCACAGCAGGCCTTAGAAGGTTCAAGGATCTGGTTCGGGGCAGGAGGGAGCTGAGTGAGCTCCCTCACCACCCTGAACAACTCTGCTGGACGCGACTCCACGGACGCGACACGGGCACCATAGAACGAATTCTTAGCTACCCGTATCACCTCTCCATAGTCCTTCAAAAGACGCAGATACTGAATTTAGAAGGAGACAGTTTAAGATTTGGTTTACATGGTTACTTGTTCTACAATAGAGATAAAGTACACAGAGAAAGTAAATACCATATCATAATAAGATCTTTGTTGAAAGTGTGGGAAAAGTTGAAATCAAGAATGTGTAACCAAATTGTTCAGAGTTGCTCCCCTCATGAAGCTTTCTTTGGGAGGGAGGGTATCTCAAAGAAAAAATAGATAAGATACACAGATTTAACTAAAGAGGTGCAAGGCTCAATTGAATTCAAAACACAAGAAGAGCTACAGAGCTCTGATATTGTATGCCATTGGTACCTATACAGGCAACTGAAGGAAAGATGGAAAATTGATAAATTACAGCCGGGCATAGCCAGTAAGAAATCAGAATGGGAGGAGATTATGGGGAAAGGAGAGAAAAAAAGCTAGATTCTACAAAATGATTCTGTGCTGGGATATGGAGGAGGAAGTAGTTAGACAAAGTATGGTTCAATGGGCACAGAATGTTGGCCACAATATAGCATATAAAAAGTGGGAGTATATTTGGATCAAAAGTTTAAAATACACACGTAATCAGGATCTAAAAGAGAATATTTCCAAAATGACATATAGGTGGCACCTTTCTTCACAAAGAATATCGCTGATGTACAAAAATGGTACACCAGAGTGTTGAAAATGTTTAAAAGCAACAGGGTCCTACTATCATATGTGGTGGACGTGCACAGCGGCAAAACAATACTGGTTGAATGTGCATGATATAATAACTAAGGAATTAAATATCCAAATGCCACTCCTTCCTGAAGTTTGTTTATTAGGCATGATTGATCAAA
>NW_024820408.1:0-1873 GCF_019175285.1 Sceloporus undulatus | reverse complement strand
TTTAATAAGTCTTCATATGATACCCAATCAATTTTTTTCATCTTTTCCCTCCTAAAGAAAGCTTCATTAATTGATGTCCATCTAGGAATTTTTTGTATAATATGAGGCTTATATTTTGTCCAAATTCTAAATAGGGATTTCCTTATGAGATGATTGTTGAACTTTTGATTTACTTTAATCTTATCGTATATTAGATACCCGTGCCACCCATAAACATTGTCGAATCCTTCCAGTTCTAGTAATTTATGTTTTTTGATTTGAATCCATTCTTTTACCCAGTTAAGGCAACACGCGTTGTAGTATATTTTGAAATTTGGTAGGCCTAATCCTCCTTTTTCCTTTCTATCTTGCAGTACCTTCAATTTGACCCTTGGTTTTTTGCTGTTCCAGATAAAGTTGGCTATAACCTCCTCCCATATTTTAAAATGTTTATCATTAATTATTATTGGTATATTTTGAAACAGGAAAAGTACTTTAGGGGTTATATTCATCTGTACCATTGATATCCTTCCTAACCATGAAATATTTAAATTGTTCCAATTTTGCAGTTCCTTCTTTATTTCTTTCCACAATTGCTCATAATTATTTTTTAAACAGTTCTAAATTTTTTTTTTGTAATTTGGATTCCTAAATATTTAATTTTTTCTCTTATTTCACAACCCGATATTTTTTTAATTTCTTCTTTTTCCTTTTTGCTTATATTTAGTGCTAGAATATTTGTTTTATTTTTGTTAATTTTTAATCCAGCCAGATCTCCAAATAGTTTAATAATTTCCAGTGTTAATGGTATAGTTTCTAGGGGATTGGATAAGGTCAATACTAGTTAAAGACACATTATTTAGCCTGTGTAGATTCAGCCTTACTTGAGTAAAAATACTTTTCCACTTTAAATTTAGTTTACAGGGATTGAAATAAGCCAAAGGTATAGTACACATGGCGCTAAAGCATCGGTTTGGCGCTGTACCAGAGCTAAGCCAACCACACGGTCCCTAACCCTAGTACGACGCGGTGCCGTAACAATGGTGGCACCCTGTGTATAAGGGCACTGCCATTGTGATGTGATGGACACCTAGCGTCCGCACGTTGCACTGCATCTGTGATATCACGAGAGCACCATTGGCGTACTCGTGACGTCTGCCCTGCGGGACAAAAAGCACCTAAAAAGGGCAACCTACCGGTGCTTCTTTTTCCACCAGAGGGAAGCCCCAGCCACCAAACCGCATGGATTCCCGCCAGCAAGAAGCGAGTTCTTTTATGCCGCGATGGCCATGTATACAGGGCGCCGCCATTGTTACGCCCTCATCACGTGCAAGGGTTGATGGGTGTGTGGGCGCACTGCCCTGAGGCAACTCTAGCACATCACGAGGGTGTTGCGAAAGGTCCGTCTGTTCCGGGTCATTGAACCTGCTTTTTGCAGGTTCTTTTCCCTCTGCAGGTAGGGTTGCCATAACCCGGCGACCCCCGTGCCAATCACAGTTTCGGGGGGCCCCTCCCGGTCCCGGTCCGGTTTGGGCCCCCACCCATGCCTTGTTCCCAGTTTGGAGGCCCACTCCGGCCATTGCCACTGCCGCTAATGCGGCTGCTGTGGCGCCAACCCACCTCCTCCTCGTCATCTTCGCGGTGGGCAGCGCCAACCCACCTCCTCCTCTGGCTCCGCCTTCCTCCTCCTCCTCAGCGGCAGAAGGAGCCGCCACCGCGCCTCCAGTGTGAGGGCTTGCGCGCGCGTGCGCGCGGCTCCAAAACAGGAGCTCGTCCCTTGCTTTGGCCAGCCAGCCATTGGCCAGCTGGCCAAAGAGGACGGGCTCCTCGGCGCGCGCCGCCCAGGCCTCAGCAGGGGCCAGTGGCAGCGCGCGCGCCTGCCCCACTTCCCTCC
>NW_024820407.1:1182-1873 GCF_019175285.1 Sceloporus undulatus | reverse complement strand
GAGGAAGAGGACTGTTTTCCAGGACCCTCTTCCTAACCTCACAAGGCAGCTCTTAGCATTTGCCCAACACTGCTCTTGAACAGGCAAAGATCAGGCAAGCAAGATCTTCTTTGCTGTTTGCAAAAAAGATGGGAAAACAATAGGCCCTTAGTATCCTTTGGGATTTGGTTTAGATAGCAAAATCCATGGGTGCTCAAGACCCATTATATAAAATGGGTGACCTTGGGTAAGTCACACTCTCTCAGCTTCAGAGGAAGACCAATGGCCAGCTGGAAGGCATACAACACACACACACAAACACACATCTACATGATGAAAATGGCATTCATTCTGAAACATGAAACCCACTGCGGGGAAACCTTGGGCAGCAGACACTCTCTCAGCCTCAGAGGAAGACAAAAGGCAAACCTGAAGGCAAGAAAACCCTGGGAATAGGGTCAGTAGACACGAGTTCAAGGCACACAGCACACTCCCAACCCCCAAGGCACACTCTCTCAGCCTCAAAGGATGGCAATGGCAAAGCCCCTTCGACAAAACTTACAAAGAGGTTTGTGACAGTGTTGCCTTAGGATCCCCAGAAAGGAATTGAAGGCACACAACACTCCCCCAAAGTCTGGGAGGAAGGCTTAGAGGAAGGGCTGGAGGCGGAGGAAGGCTTAGAGGAAGGGCCTGAGGAGGAGGAGGAGGAGGA
>NW_024820407.1:791-1082 GCF_019175285.1 Sceloporus undulatus | reverse complement strand
GGAGGAGGAAGAGGAAGGACTTACAGGAAGGGCCTGAGGAAGAGGAGAAAGAGGTGGAAAGCTTAGAAGAAGGACCTGAGGAGGAGGAGGAGGAGGAGGAGGAAGAGGAAGGGCTTACAGGAAGGGCCTGAGGAAGTGGAGGAGGAAGAGGTAGAAGGCTTTGAAGAAGAACCTGAGGAGGAGGAGGAGGAAGAGGAAGGGCCTGAGGAAGAGGAGGATGAGGAAGGGCTTACAGGAAGGGCCTGAGGAAGAGGAGGAAGAGGAAGGGCTTACAGGAAGGGCCTGAGGAAG
>NW_024820407.1:0-691 GCF_019175285.1 Sceloporus undulatus | reverse complement strand
GAGGAAGAGGACTGTTTTCCAGGACCCTCTTCCTAACCTCACAAGGCAGCTCTTAGCATTTGCCCAACACTGCTCTTGAACAGGCAAAGATCAGGCAAGCAAGATCTTCTTTGCTGTTTGCAAAAAAGATGGGAAAACAATAGGCCCTTAGTATCCTTTGGGATTTGGTTTAGATAGCAAAATCCATGGGTGCTCAAGACCCATTATATAAAATGGGTGACCTTGGGTAAGTCACACTCTCTCAGCTTCAGAGGAAGACCAATGGCCAGCTGGAAGGCATACAACACACACACACAAACACACATCTACATGATGAAAATGGCATTCATTCTGAAACATGAAACCCACTGCGGGGAAACCTTGGGCAGCAGACACTCTCTCAGCCTCAGAGGAAGACAAAAGGCAAACCTGAAGGCAAGAAAACCCTGGGAATAGGGTCAGTAGACACGAGTTCAAGGCACACAGCACACTCCCAACCCCCAAGGCACACTCTCTCAGCCTCAAAGGATGGCAATGGCAAAGCCCCTTCGACAAAACTTACAAAGAGGTTTGTGACAGTGTTGCCTTAGGATCCCCAGAAAGGAATTGAAGGCACACAACACTCCCCCAAAGTCTGGGAGGAAGGCTTAGAGGAAGGGCTGGAGGCGGAGGAAGGCTTAGAGGAAGGGCCTGAGGAGGAGGAGGAGGAGGA
>NW_024820406.1:0-1873 GCF_019175285.1 Sceloporus undulatus | reverse complement strand
TATCTTGTTCCTGGTATTTATGGTCAATATAAAATATTAACACTGTATGATTCTGGAAAAATAGACTAAAGAAATCCTATATTTTCCACTCCAAGCCAATAAAAAATAGGAATGAGGAAAAAAAGAAAAAGAGAAGGAAAAAAAGGGAGGAGGAAAGAGGAAAGAAAAGAAGAAAGTGAGAGAAAAAGAATAGAGAAAAAAGAAAAAAAGAGAAAGAAGAGAAAAGGAACAAAGGAGATCAAAGGAAAGAAAAAAGAAAGAAATAGACAAAAAAGAAAAAGAAGAGGAAGAAAAAGAAAAAAAAGGAGACAAAGAAAAGAAAAAAGAAAAGAAAAAAGAAAAGAAAAAGAAAAGAAAAGAAAAAGGGAGAGGAAAAGGGCAAGGTGAAGGATTTCAGGCCAGGTGCCTGATTAGAATGATGCAATCTGCCAATGCACCAATTTGGCCAGCTGTTACCAATAACTTCACAAGGTTATCACTCTCTAGTAACTCCCCTGTAGCCAGTTAGAAACCCTTTGCCATACTCAGTTTCTTTACAATGAAATATCTTTGCTAATTAAACCGGAATTTACACAGTATCAAAACATCAACATCAGTAGTTCAGGTATTTTTAAACCTGTAATTTAGATCAATTCAAGTCCCCTATACTCTTTTACCATATCCACTTAATGTAACTATTCCTCATATCATGTAATTGTTATTTAAACAATATGTATCAAACCAGGCCCTGACCAAGAGAGGGGTGGGAAAGAGAAAAATTCAAAGAGATGAAAGCCACTTAGAAACAGCAAATGTGTTACTTATGTCAATTAGTTATTGTTACATAAAACTATTAAAGAATTGTTAATTCTTATTCCACAGGAGTCTCAAAAAACTCAAAAATCAGCAGTATCAACGTAGTCTCGTCCCCTGTCCTCAGATCCGACGAATTCTTTCTTGTACTACAGCTTCTTTGTTATAGTTGTTTATATTATATTCTGTTTATTGTTATTATTTTTCCCTCTTTGTAAAAAGAACAGGTTGCTTGTAGATATAAATTTCAGCCAGTTCTCAGAGGTGAAAAGAGGAGGAAGGTAGAAGGAGAAAATAAGCTCCAGCAACAACAACAACCACAAAACCCCCCAAAAAACTGTTCTTAAGTTGATGGTTGTGATGTGTAGTTTTCAGTCCTTTGAGCCTCAGTCCTTTGAGTCCCGGCTAACTCTTGTAAATCCAGCGAGAGGCAAAAATTCAGATCTCCTGGTTTGATTTCCTTACTTATTTATTCTGCCTTTCTACTAAATTCAAACCTTAATTCAATCTTAAATACTCCTTAGAAGTTTGTCCTTAGTCTTTAGTCCATACTTGCTTTGTCCTCCAGCTGTTTCCAACTCTGTTGGCTCTGTAGCCACCGGTTTTTAATTTATTTCACATCCAATCTAATATTAATAATACTCCTTCAAGTTCATGCTCTTAAAGGAAATAATCCTCTTAGATTAACTGTCCTTTTACCATACTGAGTTCTCTTGCCTTAAGAGGATATCCTTTATTTATAATCAGTCGGCATGGTCCTTTGCCAGTCCTCCAAACAAAGGAGGATCGCTGCCGCGGAGCCTATTTTAAAGGCCCCAGCGGGGGGAAAAAACAGCAAAGACCAACACAGGTCCACAAAGATGAAAAGAAGAGTGTTTGTCAAGCTTACTCTGGTCTTCTAACAAAAATTACTCTTTAAATGTCCTCTAAAATCCGGCAAGGCAGGAATTTGCTCCATTCTTGGAGCGCCAGCTGTGACTGCAGTCCGTCCGCGATCTCAAGCCGCTTCCCTCTCTCCAACAACCACCACCTCGAGAAAACAGGCTTGTTTGCAGATCTCTGGGGACCCGTCTATGCCCCG
>NW_024820405.1:0-1873 GCF_019175285.1 Sceloporus undulatus | reverse complement strand
TATTATTATTATTATTATTATTATTATTATTATTATTATTATTATTATTATTAGTCCAGCACATGTGGTAACTCACACTAATGCTAAATTTGACTCTTTGCTGTAATAAAATCAATTTTTGTAAGACACATTCCTGGCCTAATTTTGCCCATGGGAAAAACAATACAGGGCATATAGTTTTTCTGATTGCAACAATTGCATGGAAGAAATGATATATTATATAACCAATGTCTCCGCCTTGTCATGGACAGATTATTTTCTGGTCGAGGCTAAATTCAAGGCATCTACCCAAATCCCTCCTGGGGGTGGCGGACCTATTAGGATGGTCCACCCTCGAAGGCTGATTGAACCCAAAAGGTTCCAAGAAGCCCTAGAGGGGTATATGGTTGGAACTGACGGCGATTCTGTTGATGCCCTGACTAACACCTGGGATACAGAGCTCTCCAGGGCTATACACAGTATCGCTCTCAAGCGTCCTTTCAGGCCTGCTTCCAAAAAACAACCCTGGTATTCAGAAGATCTCAGGGAAAGGAAGCGGGTTCTGCAATGACTAGAGCGCAACTGGCGAAGACACCAGCACTTAGCCAACAAGGCACTCCTAGAGTCCCATTTGAAGACCTACGGCGTGGCAATAAGTGCAGCAAAGCATTCGATCTATGCTGCACTTATTCCATCTGTGGAATCGCATCCGGCAAAGCTGTTCAGGGTAGTGAGGGAGCTTACCCAACTGCCCCCCTCCCTGAACCTTATTTTGGAACCATCTAAAGCAGTGGTTCCCAACCTTCCTAATGCCATGACCCCTTAATACAGTTCCTCATGTTGTGGTGACCCAAATCCATGAAATTATTTTCATTGCTGTTTCATAACTGTAATTAAATAGGTGCTTTCCAATGGTCTTAGGCGACCCCCATGAAAGGGTCATTCAACCCCCAAAGGGGTCCCGACCCACAGGTTGGGAACCACTGATCTAAAGCCTGCTGTGACGAGTTTAACAATTTCTTTGCGGATAAAATCTCTCAGATAAGGGCTCATCTCGACGCCAGTATTTCTTCAGAATCCAGAGTAGGGGTCTCCAGAGCTTCCGTGAAGTTTGTTATACTGGACCATTTTGAGTCTGTGAGTATTGAGGAAGTGGACAAGATTCTTGGAAGTGTTAGTAAGATGACACGCTCTCTATCCCTGTCCTTCATGGCTGGCAGCTCAGGGGGGAACGGCTGTAACTAGTATGCTACGGCGTATAATTAATTCATCTTTCAGGGAAGGGCGATTTCCATCTAGTCTAAAATTGGCCACTGTAAAACCTTTGTTAAAAAAGCCCTCCCTAGACCCCCTGATTTGAAATAATTATTGGCCTGTTTTGCTGCTGCCTTTTTTAGGGAAGGTGATCGAGAGGGAGGTTGCCTTCCAGCTTCAAGCGATCTTGGATGAAATGGATTTTCTACACCCATTTCAAACTGGCTTCCGGGCGGGCTGTGGAGTTGAGACTGCCATGGTCGCCCTGGTCGATGATCTCCGTCTAGGCATGGACAAGGGTAGCGTGTCCCTGTTAGTGCTCTTAGACATCTCAGCGGCTTTCAATACCATTCACCATGGTATCCTTCTGGAACGCCTGAGGGAGTTAGGTATCGGGGGCACTGCACTCCAGTGGTTCCGTTCCTACCTCTCGAGCAGATTCCAGATGGTGCAGCTGGGGGACATGTGCTCCGACAAGAGGGTGCTTACATCTGGTGTTCCTCAAGGAGCCATTCTGTCCCCCATCCTATTTAACATTTACATGAAACCGCTGGGAGAGATCATCCGGAGACACTGGGCACGGTGTTATCAGTACGCTGATGACACTCAAATATGTTTCTCTGTGTCTCCGATTGATGCA
>NW_024820404.1:0-1873 GCF_019175285.1 Sceloporus undulatus | reverse complement strand
TGGCTTCATGTAAATGTTAAACAGCATTGGGGACAGAATCGCACCTTGAGGGATGCCCGATTTGAGCTCCCTCTTGGACGAATAGCTGTCCCCAAGCGACACCATCTGGAATCTGCCCGAAAGGTAGGAATGGAGCCACTGCAACGCAGTGCCCCCGATACCTAACTCCCTCAGGCGTTCCAGAAGGATACCATGGTCAATGGTATCGAAGGCCGCTGAGATGTCCAAGAGTACCAATAGGGTCACACTTCCCCTGTCGATGCCCAGACGGTGATCATCGACTAAGGCGACCAAGGCCATCTCAACTGCGTATCCTGCTCTGAAACCGGTTTGAAATGGGTCCAGATAATAGGCTTCATCCAAGACAACCTGGAGCTGGAAGGCAACTGTCCTCTCGATCACTTTGCCCAGAAATGTTAATAAGGAGACCAGTCTATAACTGGCGTTCACCAGGGGTCCAGGGAGATTTTTTTTAAAACGGTCTAAGTATCGCTTGCTTTAATTTCAATGACTATATTCCCTCCCTAAGGGATGCATTGATGGGCAAGGATCGAGAGGGCATGCTGTCCTCCTTAAACTTTCAAGAATCTTGTCCACTTCATTGGTATTTACAAACTCAAAATGATCCAGTCTAACATAGTCCACAGAGTCACTGGACACATCTCTTTCTGTTTCTTTTATAATGCTGGCATCCAGATTGACTCTTATCTGAGAGATTTTATTTGCAAAAAAGTCATTAAAAGCATCACAGCTGGCTTTCCAATAAAAAGTTCAGGGTGGGAGGCAGTTGGGTTAACTCTTTAACCACCCTAAACAGTTCTGCCGGAAGAGACTCTGCAGATGCAATACATGCAGCATAGAAGGAATTCTTTGATGCATCTATTACCACTCTATAGGAATCTAAATACTGTAGTCTCTATGGCATGTCTTGTCAGACAAACGTTGATGTTTCCGCCAGCGGCACTCTAGTCATTACACAGTCCACTTCATTTGACAAAGATTTTCCGTATACCAAGACTTTTTATTTGAAGTGGGCTGGAAAGGACGCTCGGGAACAATAGTGACTTGAGCAGTGGTTCCCAACCTTCCTAATGCCACGACCCTTTCATACAGTTCCTCATGTTGTGGTGACCCAAACCCATGAAATTATTTTCATTGCTACTTCATAACTGTAATGAAATAGGTGTTTTCCAATGGTCTTAGGCGACCTCCATGAAAGAGTCATTCGACCCCCAAAGGGGTCCCAACCCACAGGTTGGGAACCACTAGTCTAGAGCCTTGGTAAGGTCGTTACTCCAGGTATTGACCAAGGCTTCGATAGAGTCACCATTCCCAACCACAGAACCCTCTAGTGCTTCCTGGAACCTTTTGGGTTCCATCAGTTTTTGAGGGTGGACCATTTTAATAGGTCCTCCACCTCCGAGGGGGATATGGGTAGTAGCCTTCAGTCCGACTTTGACCAGAAAATGGTCCGTCCATGACAGAGCAGGGGTGTGAATCACCTCTGCCCACGGATGCTCCTGATCCGTACTGAAGACCACATTGAGTGTCTTACCAGCATAATATTCTGGAAAATAACAATGTGCAGGTATGCTTCAATTAACAAGTTTTTTTGGCATTATTTCTTTAGCCAAAAAAGAAAAAAAAAAGAAAAAAAAAAGAAAAAAGGTACCAAAGGCAGAAATAACATGAAAAGAATAGGGATGGGTTTCTCCATCACAAAAAAGAAGAGTAGTATCACATTTCAGCAAACTTTTTACCAAGAACTAACAACAGGCACAAGAGAAATACCTAGGTTAAACTCTGAATAAGTAAACACAAGCATTTTGACCTTTCTAGACACCAGGAATAATACACACACACACACACACAC
>NW_024820403.1:0-1873 GCF_019175285.1 Sceloporus undulatus | reverse complement strand
CCCAAGGCTTCCGGAGAATTCTTCTGCCTCGCCGTGCAATGGCTCAGAGGCCGGAGCACGTGACCCGCCCCCTCTGACCTTCCTTGTCCCTTGGACTCTCGCTGCATGGAACGCTCCACGGAATCTGGCCAATAGGAGAGCAGGAAGGCGTTCTGGACCTAACCAAGTTTCAATAAGGCGGGGGAGAAGGAGGGGAAAGGCCAGAGGAAGGGATGCGGCGCCAGCCAATAGCGTCTCGGCGTCCCGTGAGTCAGCACGGCGGCCTACGTCTCTTGCGTCGCTCGCGGCGACCAATCAGAGCGGAGGACGCTGTGGTGCCCTGGCAAGGTGAGCCTTTGCGCTTCTGTTCTGGAGGTTGAGTCCTGCGGGGCTGCATCCACACTGGGGATATAACCCGGTTTGGCCCCGCTTTGACTCTTTTCTGCCTCGTAGGCTGCTCCGCTCTGGGCCCACGCAACAAGCTTCAGCTCCCCGAATTCCATAGCCTTCGTGCCAGAGCAAAAGTTAAAGCGGGGCCAAAGCGGGTTATCTCTCCAGTGTGGATGCAGCCAAAGCCAATACATTCATCAATTCATTGCTGAGCCTGGGAAAGGAAGGAGTTCCCCACAAGCTCATGATGCTCCCAAACACTCTGCAGAGAGAGATCACCCGTAGGCACTAAAAGGATGAAACACTCCCCCAGGATTTGAAAGGAAACCCCTACAGCCTCGATCTGTTCAGGGACACCCCCCCCCCTTTTAGGTCCTTTTTGGCTGTCCATGGAGCCCCTCGGCCTCTTTCCCAGCATCACAGCCCAAAGGAGTGGGTTTTCTTTCTAGCAGCTTCCCTCACTCTCCAGCTCTCGCATCTGTACCTGTGGATGGGGAATACAGTACAATGGCTTGGAGGACTATCATTGTGGTTTATGGCATGTCTTTACTCTTCTTTCGTTGCTGCCCTTCCCAGTCCTAGTCGTCTTCTGATTTCGTGGCTGCAGTCTCTGCTTTGATGCAAAGTATGGGAACTCTTTGGCTGTTTCACTTTGACTAAAGTGAAAGACCAAGGGAAATGAATTGGGGAAAATGATGTACTTGTTCTTTAGGAATGTGATGACTGTTTGTTGTGTATATCTGTGCATAAACCTGGCTTTTCTTCCTTTATTCAGGATAGTCACCATGCAGGCTCCACTAGCTCTTATGGCTTCACCAACTGTGAATGTAAGGATATTTTTCGGTTACAGGTGCTCTAAAGAGAGAAGTAAAAGCGACTTTGTTGATGTATGTTCCTCAGCTTATTTATCTAGCCCTGCAAGGTAGTCCACTAGCATTCCAGGTTTACTGAATCAGGACAGGAGTGACTTGTGTAAGATTATGTAGAATAAATGTTGGCCGAGGTTCCACTCGAACCCATGGTAAATAATAAACCACAATGGCTTCTGAGGGGTAAATTAAAGAGGCCTTACAGGTCCACAAAGGTTACTAGTCAGCAAATCTTTACTTGTCCTTCTGACCATACACTCTTGTGTTAGCCACTTGTGACGGAAAAACTTTTCCAGTTTCAAATATGAATGAAAATAAAACAAAGTATCACTGCCTGCTTATATAGAAACGATTCATACCTGGAAGGGGCAAAGGGTAGTATTTGTTGCTGTTGCCTTCAAGTCATTTCCAACTTATGGTAACAGGCAACCCTATCATGGTGTTTCCTGGGGCTGAGAGTATGGGACTCGCTCGATGTCACCCAGTGGGTTTCCATGGCTGAGCAGAGAATGGAACCTCCATCTCCAGAGTCCAAGTCCTACGCTCAAACCACTCTCCCACACTGTCTCAAAAGGCTTTTAAAGTGATGTTTACTGGTTTGCTGTTAAGCCACACTCAGTACTGGAGCCTTTGTC
>NW_024820402.1:0-1873 GCF_019175285.1 Sceloporus undulatus | reverse complement strand
AAAATTTTGTCCTACATTTTTCCCGTTTTGGAGGTCCAGAGTTATGGCAACCCTAACTTTATCACACGTGAGGAATTTCTTTTAATTTTGAATAAAAAGAAAGTGGGGCCAGAACACATTTACATGAATTCGCTAGTTCAGCGAATTTACGTGAATGTGAATTGTGTTCAAACTGGCTTCCCATTGCCTGAAAATAGCATGCCATTGCCCGAATTTGCATGTGGCAGTCTATCACACAATAACATGATACCCCATGATTGCGCTCAGACTGATTTCCCATTGCCCGAATTTGTGTGTTGTGGGTTATCATGCAATAACGTTAAACCCCGTGATTGCATTCGGATTGCCATTGGATTATACTTCCAATTTCCCTTGTCTGATAATGTCCAAAGTCATCCAGTGAGTTTCCGTGGCCAACTCACACCATTACCATTTTGGCTCTTTAGTTTACAATCACCATAAGTTCAAGGCACATGACGATGGTAAATGCTGCTTTTTAAAGAAAGAAAGAAAGAAAGAAAGGCAGAGTGGTACAGAGGTTTTATTGTTGGATTGAGACTCCAAGAGACCCAGGGTTCAAATCCTCACTGAGCAGTGAAAACCCACTAGGTGTTGGCAAGGCATATGCTTTCAGCCTAAGGGGAAGGCTGTGGCAAATCTCTGAATAATTCTTGCCAGGAAAAAAATTTGATAATCTTGCCTTTAGTCAGAGTCAAAACATGTAACAGCAATAAAACCATGTCCATTTCAGATGAAATTAGGCCCCAAAGGTTTCATTTTAAAAAAAAACATGTTTCACTTGGTGCCAATATGGAAGCCAGGATCAGGATCATTCAGCCCTGGCATGCCTTCCCCAACCTGGGAACATTGCAGCAAGGGAAGAACCCATCTATTATCCAGAGAAAGTACAGCTGCAGGGAGCTTTCACCCTTCACCTCTGCCAGAGAGAACACCCAGCCCAAGTGCCAGTAGTTCTCAGCTATAAGAAACCTGAACTAGCCAACTTCATTACTGTGAGAACAAGAGACTTGCTGGCTTCCATCAGCCTGAGACATTTTGCTGGCTGCGGCAAGGAGCAAGTTCATACCTTCCCTTGTGCCCTGTAGAGGAACTGACTGCACTAGCAGGTGTATCTTACTTCAATACTGTAATGGCTTAGGAAAGTTAACATTGGGAAGACTGCAGCTCCTAGAATCCCCAACCAGAAATGCTGGGTGTTACAATCCAGAAATCAATATGCAAAGGGATCTGGTAGCACCTTTGAGTCTAACTGGAAGAAAGACGTTGGTAACATGAGCTTTTGTAGACTTGCATCTACTTCCTCACTCAGATGCATGGGGAAGAGTGAAAAGTCAAGGAACAGACCTATATAGTCATCTGGGTGTGGGAATGTCCATAGGAATGCAAAACTTTGTGATGAGATGAGGTGACAAGTTTGGTGCTAATGATGGCTTTAATTGAACTTGTCACCTCGTCTCAACATCCCCACAAGGTTTCACATTCCTATGGACATTCCCACCCACTGACTGCTATGTAGGTCATACATACACCCTATACATCAAGTCTATGAACGCTCATGCTTCCAATTTTTCTCTTTCAGTTAGTCTCAAAGGTGGTACAAGAACTCTTTGCATACTAATTTCCCAAACTAACTATTCATCTTTGAATTTCACAATTCAAAAGGTTGCTTTTTCTACCATATGTACTTGACTATAAATTGACTTCATGTATAAGTTGGGGGCAGGTTTGGGGACCAAAAGTATGGATTTTGACATGACCCATGGATAAGTTGACTTAGAGGCATGCAACAAAGGATCTAAAGGATGAAACTATGGAGAATACCGCACTGTGTTCTCAGAACGTTCTGAGAACC
>NW_024820401.1:0-1873 GCF_019175285.1 Sceloporus undulatus | reverse complement strand
TTAGGATCCTGACAAATATCTATCTCCCCTTCCATTCTCCCTGCTATCCCAAAAGGGCTGCAGAGCATACCAAACCAGCCACAGAACCTTTCCCTGCTCTTGTTTAATGCCAGGTCAGTCAAAAATACAATGCAGATAGTCCATGATCTCTTACTGGATGAAGAGGCTGACCTGGCTTGTTTCACAGAGACCTGGCTGGGTGATGATAGCTCAGCCACCTGGGATCAGGCCTTAACAGCCGGGTTCTCCGTCAGTGAGCAGGTAAGAGGGTGTCGCTTTGGTCCATAAAGACAATCTTGCTTTGGCCAGAATACCTATCCATAAGATGGACCACATCAAATGTATTTGCCTCAGCTTAAAGACTAGGGAAAGTCTGGGGATTCTGTTGGTTTAATGTCCACCCTGTTGCTTAACTTAAATACTCTCTGGAAAAGATAACATCAGAATTAACACAAACCAGGGAAAGAGTGACATTCCTGGAGGAAGAAAATAAAAAATTGGGAAAAGAGATAGAGAGATTAACAAAAGAACATACTGAAGATACAGCAGAAAGAGTTAAATTAGAGCAGATATTTAGGGAGAGATATCTTAGAATAAGAGGTCTTCTCGAACAGAAGGACAAAGATCTATATAAAAGGATAATACCAGCCTTGGCTGAATTTATGGACCTAGATAATGAAACGTTTCTCCTTGAGATGGACAAGATGTTTAGAGTAAGCTCTGGGTCGCAAAACAGAAGAGACTGCCCAGAGATATCATGATTTATTTTCTTAGGACTCAAATGAAAGAAGCAATTCTACAACAACACTTTCATACAAGATTCAAAATTGAAGAAAATGAAATCTTAATGTTTAAAGCTTTCTCTGGGAAAGTGTTAAGGAAGAGGAAGGAATATGGACCACTGAGTAAGATTTTGCGCAGCAATGGAATCCACTACAAATGGGAACTAACTCAGGGCCTATCTTTTACATTCAAGCAAAAAAGGGCCTATCGGGGCGTGAGCGGGGCGGAAGGGACGGCGCATCCCATTCAATTGTTTTCAATGGGGCTCGAACATAGGCGGAATTTGCCTTATGCGGCGGGATCCGGAACGGATCGCCCGCGTAAGGCAACGACGGACTGTATAAGGAACAATTACTTAAAGAAAACCCCAAAAACAAAATGATTCAACAACAGATTAAGAAGATTCAAAAGGAAATATCTACAAGGCTAATAGAAGACCAGGAGATAAAATCAAGATACATCAAACAGAAACACTTTGAGAATGCTAATAAACCTGGTAAATGGTTAGCAAGGAAACTGAAAAAGGAAAAGGAGAAACAAATCTTTTCAAGGGTTAAAGAAGGGGACAAGATTTATTCCAATCAAAAACATATGAAAGAATGTGTATATAAATATTTCACAAATCTATACAAAGAAGAATATATTTCCCAGGAGAGAATACAAGAATCTTTGGACAGAGAAGACGTAGTAAAGATTGATGAAGAAGAGAGAATCGAACTTAATAATCCAATAATGGCTCCTGAGGTGCTAGAAGCAATCAGTAAAACCAAGGCACCCAAAGCGCCAGGACCGGATGGCCTAAGCACAGTATATTACAAGAGCTTACAGAAAGAGCTACTTAAACCCCTAGTAGAAATCATGAATAGACTCTCACAAAGAAGAACGCCTGACTCTTGGAATCAAGTTGATATTGCACTGATTCCTAAGGAAAGTAAGGAGATGTTAAGGATTTCTCTCCTTAACAACGATTATAAAATCTTTGCAATGGTCTTAGCAGAAAGATTTTTAAAAACCCTACAAAATATCATAAATGAAGACCAAAAGGGCTTCCTCCCAAAAAGGCACCTTAGAAACAACACGAGGAATTTAC
>NW_024820400.1:0-1873 GCF_019175285.1 Sceloporus undulatus | reverse complement strand
CTCCGGACGATGGCTGGAGAAGCCCAGGAGGGGGGGATGCCTGCCTTCTGCAGCCCAGAGGTGGCATTTCCGCTCACTCCTTCACACTTGGTTTCTCTGAGGGGATTGACGGCTACCACCACACCACCCTGTGCTGCTATTGAGTCTCTGGCCCCGCTTCCATCCACCGGGAAGCCAGGCGGGGAAACAGAAACTCTTATGACTTGGGCCGAGGAACAGGCCTCGCTTTCTTGTTAGGAGCCTCCGGAGGAAAGAGCCGCCTCCTGCCGGTGCTTCCTCCTGAGAGGCCCAGGCGCAGGGCAGCACCGCTTCAGCTGCCCTGCCGCCTCAGGGCCAGGGCCCCCCAGAGCCCTCCGGATTCCTAGCGCGGAGGCAGGGCGGCTCCGCAGGGGCCTCTGGGCCTTTCCGTGGCAGAGACGAGAGAAGCGGCTTCCTCTCCAGGGAAGCTCCCTCTTCGCCCCGAAAGCAACAGGAGCGAGGTCAAGATAAGCGCCGGAGGAAGGCTCCCGCGGCATTCTGGGGCCTGTAGTCCAGGGAGGGCTAAAAGGGCCTCTGGCTGGGAACTACAGGCCCCAGGGATCCGCTCGGGCCTCGCTCCGCCCTGGAGGCGTCCCTTCGGTCTCCCTCCACTGCACCCAATCAGCATGCCAGCCTTGGATGATTGGCGGGCCCAAGGCGACGCGGAGGCGGGCCTCTGCGCCTGATCGACAGAGCGCTTCCCGCCACTTCTGGGCGAAGGATCTTGTCTCCGCTATCGCGAGATCTCGGAAATCACAGCAAGTTTCCCTTGGAAGCAGGACTTCCTGTTTGGCCCCTTTCGCCCGCTCTCTGGGGAAGCGACCCGCCCCCTCGCGAAGGAAAGGCGCACGCGGACCTCCACGCTCCCGCGCCCTACGGAGGGCGAGAACGGCAGCCCTGTAGAAACCGGAAGTGGGTGAGCGGAACTGCCACGGGGCCGCTCTAGCCACCCTCTTCTTCCTGTCTCCATCGCACGCTCTCCCGGCGGCCGCTCAGTTCTCGCGAGACGCTCTCGCGCGGAGGAGGAGGAGGAGACGGCGAAGATGGCGGCAGCGGCGACGACGGCGATCTCGCTGGTGAGCCGTTGGCGCAGAGGCGGGCGGGTGGAGCCGGGGTCCGGGCTCGAGCCTTGAGGAGGAGCTGCTCGCGCGCTTCAGGGAGCGGGACCGGGCCGGGCTGCGGCGGCCGTAGCTCCGCTATAATTCGGCGTCTTCGCGCGAGGAGGGGCGCTCGCGAGGCGTCGACGGGACTACGTTTCCCGGCGGCCTTCGCGCGCGGATTGCGCACGCGCTCCATGTGCTTCCGAGTGGCTTGTGTTTGGGCCTCTGGCGCGCATGCGTGGTTCGTCCCGCGGGCGGGCGGCTGCTGAGGGCCGTCTGGGCGGGAAAAGCGCTCCTGGAGCGCCATGGCCCTGCCTTCTCCGCCGCCTTCTCCTCGGTCTCCCGGCGGCGATGCTCCAGGCGGGCCCCCCGAACCGGCCCCGGCACGCCAGGCATGCAGGCCGCCTCACGGGGGAAGAGGGGGCCCCTGGGGTCTTCCTCGGATCTCTCGGCCCTTGGCCTTCCCAGAGGCAGGGGAGGCCCCTCCAGCCGGTCTGGACTTCAGCTCCCAGGGTTCCTGGCAGTGGGCCAAAGCGGCAAGGGCTTCTGGGAAATGAAGTCCAAATCACACGGAGGGCCAGGGGTTGGGAACCGCCGCTTAGCATACGAAGCCCTCGACCATAGAATTATAGAACAATCATAGAGTTGGAAGAGACCCCAAGAAGGGCCCTGATCCAGTCCAGCCCCATTCTTCTGCCCTGCAGGAAGTCCCAATCAAAGCATCCCCATTGAGAGATGGCCGTCCAGCCTCTGCT
>NW_024820399.1:0-1874 GCF_019175285.1 Sceloporus undulatus | reverse complement strand
ACAGTGCTGCAAAATGGCCACTGATGAGGAGGAATATAAGCAGACAGTCAAGACCAAGGTCCACTGTGATCAAGGGTAATAGTCTTCTCAAGAGCAAAGACCCAGGTGTGGCCAGATGAGAGACATACAGACAAACAAAGACAATATTAAATCTTTTAAAAATAATGTTCTATGATTCTAGGAACAAAGGAAATATCTATGGAATGAAAAAAAGGGGGGATGGAAGAGAAAAGATTATGAAAAGTTCCTAAACTAGCTGTTATTCTAGTGGTGGACAAAAAGGAATTGTTTTGCAGCCACTGTACCTAGGCATGCAAATAAAGGGGTGGGGGGGTGTGTCCTGCTAAAGCCATGCTAAGCTCTAGAAAGTTGAAGTTAGCTTTGGGCAGGCACAAACATATTTTAGGGATCATGCAGAAGAAGAATTTGATCCATTTCAGCCTGGTTTCATGCTTAGTTATGGGACAGAGAGGCTTTGGTAGACTTCATGGATGACCTTCACCAGGAACATGTGTCACCTTGGGTCTCACTCTGGGAGAAAGTTGGCACAGAAATTAAATGAAAGGGGGAAATTGGTCCCTGTTGGTTCTACTGAGATTTTTATGGTAGGCTTTACTCCAGTTCTACCAATCTTTGAAAACTGAATGTTTACAAGGAAAAGATTTTTGTATTCTTTAACTATATTGGTCGTAATTTCTGTAAGATGCATTTCGTCTCAGTGCCGGGAAAATGGTGGGATATAAAAAAATAAAACTTGTAGTAATAGCAGCAGCAGCAGCAACAACATCCAATTCCCAGTACAGTAGATTTATTTTTACATTGTACACACTGGTCACTGGACTTTCTCTCTGTTTCTGGGAAACACAAAAAGTGTCACCTTTTAAAGAAAGAAAAATATTGTGTGTCCAAAGTAAAGCAATCAACAAAGTTTTGTTAAGATCAAAAATGTTTATTACAGCAGGCAATAGCTCATTAAGGCTCATGCCATGTTATTGTAACATTTTATTTTTTTAATATAATATTTTTCACTGTAGGATTTTCAGGCTTCAGCTCCCTTTTCTTAAGGCCAGCAGGTTCCATAAGTCAGTGCCAGAACTATTCCTGCAGGTGCCCAGCTCATGTATTCCAAAAGGATGGGTTGGTTCTCCAAGAATAAAAAGAGCTGCTTTGTACTAAAAGTTTTACAGCTGCTTTGAGGCCTGTTTTAACAAGGGCTGTACAATATTACCCCTCCGGTTATAAAATGGAAGGCTTTTTTTTTCTTGAGCTGTTGTGGCTCGAAGGGAAAGATTTAAATGCCAACATATTTCTGATTTAATCAGGGAAGTTAAGTGTGAAGTGTGTGTGAGTTTTGAAGGTCAGAAATATTTGGGTAATCTGAATATAATATAAAGTTTGTATCTACTGTTCTGCTGCTATTGTCTTCTTGTATATTAGTCGTGTTTGGTTTTTCATTGAAAAAAACAAAAAAAAGTACTGAGAAATCCCATTAAAATGATTGTGTAGCCCATTTCACACAAGCTTTACATTGTGTCATGCATATGAATTATTCATACACATCTAGTATTCCGATTGGAGGCTTGATTGGCTTCATTCCACCACCGAGTTCAAACCTGGCTTTTAAAAATCAAGTCTTTGGGATCTAATGGTTTTATCCAAAATCTGTACAGGTAAATGGTTTTAAACTGTTTTAACAGTTTAAAACTGTTAAATGGTTCAATATGCATTTCGAATATTTAATTTATTTTGATTTTTTTTAATTACTTAAACTCATTTAATTTTATTGTAAGTTGTCTTGATATCTTATGATGTAAGGGAAGCTATAATAACAATACTGATAATCATAATAATGATGATAATTAAGGCTTCATTAC
>NW_024820398.1:0-1874 GCF_019175285.1 Sceloporus undulatus | reverse complement strand
CTTTTGCCCTAGTGCGGTAATCTCCTAACTAAAAGGATAATTATAGTGATTATAGAGGTCTTACAGCACTTAGCTGTTCATTCATCCCAAGGATAAATAAATTAGCTTCCATAGACAGAACATTTCCTAGTGTGGCACCCAATTATGCAATGATGCCCCCCCGCCCCAAGCAACTGTTGAAGGATTCTTGGATAGCTTACACATTAGAAATACTAAATACTGTACATATATGGGAGCCGTTGGCCTTTAAAATGTTGTCCACATTCCAGTAAAGTATCAGTGGTCATTGAAATCAATAGCTTAAGCATGCCTAACACTTGGTTGGGCATTGTCCTGTGTGTTTCTCGATGTTGCCAAGTATACAGGAGAAGCATCTGTGTATTATTTTAGAGATTGGGAAGGTACATATTAGAACAGCCTTTTGTTTGTTACACCAAAGCCTTCAGGCTGATCTATGCAATTGTCAGAGGGGCATCTACACTGCAGAATTAAAGAATTAAATTAATGTCTTTGAAATATAAGATCTCTTGTCTACTTTTTCCTTTGAGCATTGACTGCTTAGGATATCCTCTAAAATTTGTTGTTTTGAGGTAATTATTCTAATTCTAAACATATCTGTGCTAATAATTACTTTCTTATGAACTTACTTTTTCACATCAGCTTTAAGAAATTAAGTGAATGTTTTTTTGTATGTGGATGTACAAGATACATCCTGAACAACCATAGCATTAGTAGATGTGCTGTAAACAAGGGTTTTCATGTTGTCCATACATAGGGAGTAACTGAAAAAACAAAAGATGTCTGCATTTGTCTTCAGTAAATAAGGATATTGGAGGCTTATGGCAGAAAGAACACACAGGTTCTCTCCCTTCTACAATACTTGAATCAAGTACTATGGGGGCACAGGACTTCTACCCACTCCATTGTGAGTATGGACTATGGACGTAAGCTTATCGCACACATTATTTCCCCCATTATGGGAATGGGATGGGGATGCTCAGAGCCGCGTGCAACCAAAAAAAAAAAAAAGGATTTAATTGCACAGCAAATCATCCTCAAAATGACTCCGTTCCGTTTCCCCGGTGTCAAGCTGTCCCCATTCAGTGCTGAGGAGCATCATTTTGGTCGGCTGGAAGACTTCTGACCAGAAAATTTGACATGCCTCAGCACCGAATGGGGATGGGTTGGCACTGGGGGATGGAACGGGGCCATTTTGAGGATGATTTGTTGTGCAATTAAATCCATTTTTTCTCGGTCGCACGCAGCCTTGAGCGTCCCATTCCCATTCCCGTAACGGGGAAAATAATGTGTGTGATAAGCTTCTCAGATTCACTTAGAAGTGGCATAAAAGAATCAATCATACTTATGATGATAGCCTCTTTTTTGAACAACCAGATACTTTGTCTGGAACCATTTTCAATTTCATTGCTCATATTTATCCTTTGAACTGTGTTGAAGAAAACTCTTAATGTATGAAGTCAAAGTTTTTCACCTCTGAAAAACCAATTGCCACAGTGGTTTTCCTGGTCCCCAGATATTTTTGGAATTCAGTTCTGTAGCCAAACTGCCTAATAGCCAGCATGTTCAATGGCCAGGGATAGTGAGAGGTGCAGTCTAATAACATTCAGGGATTCAAGTTTGAGAACCACTTCACTACCAGATTCAAGACTTCTGTGTGTATGCAATGATTTGTAGTGCAGAAAGGGAAGTGATTCACTTTTTAGAAATGAACAACTACTTTTTTTTATTAAGGGGCTGAATTGGGCAAAGCATAGAAAAAGAAAGTTAAAAGAAAAAGAAATAAAAAGCTGGTAGACTGGTACTGAGTATATAAGATCTGTGACTCATGATCAGTCTTCCCTTGAAATGAGGTG
>NW_024820397.1:0-1874 GCF_019175285.1 Sceloporus undulatus | reverse complement strand
ACTTAACTCACATTGCCAAATATGTTTAACGGGGTTTCAAATTATTGCTGTGGTTCTTAGAATAAGGAGGGATCTTTTTTTCATATGCAGTAAACACGTGAGAAGGCAGAAGGTTTTTTGTCTAAGGTTTATAGGTTAATTCCCCAAAATTTTAAAGACAGAGTTTGTAATGTCACCAGAAATGTTTCTGTAATGTATCATGGATAAGGAAGTGGATAACAAATATGGACTACTACTTTGATACATGATAACAGCAGCAAGACTATTATATGTCCGGACATCAAAATGGACTGAAGCACAGACCGTGGAAGAATCCATAGACCAAGGTTGCAGAATTCACAGCAGTTGCTAAACTGATGGAGACTTTAAAAGAGAAACCCACTGAAGATTTTTTGAACACTGTAAACACTTTATGGATTTCTTGAGCAACAAGAGAATTAACTAATTTGCAGGTTTGATTATTAGTAACTCTAGCAAGTTGATTTAATGAAATCTGTAATGACAGAAAAATATAATTTTCACAAATAGTTTTTCTGTTATGTTCCAATTACTATTTAATAGAGGCAGAGTTTTAATAGAGGCAGAGTAGTGGAGTCTACTTCCTTGGAGGTCTTGAACCAGAGGTTAGATGGCCATCTGTCGGGGATGCTTTGATTTGGATTTCCTGCATGGCCCTTGCAGTCTCTTCCAACTCTGATTCTATGATTCTATGAGTTCTTTTGTGATTTAAATAGTTTAGGTTAAATTGTAATTAATTAGACTGTGTTTATGGCATTAGTTCTCAGTAATTTAATTTTAGTTTTATATAGGCATTATGTATGTATAGGTTGATTTTCTTTTTTCTTTCTTGATTTCTTTCCTTTTTGTTTTGACTATAACTGGGTGTGGTGAAATTCCTTCATATGTTTTAAAATCTAATACATATGTTTTTTTCCCAAAAGAAAGAGCATCTACCTCCACATTTAAAAACCCCCACAGAGGACAAAACTTTACTGAACAGTTTTGCAACATTCCTGTGCTCAGTCAGAGCGTAAGCTTGATTTTGTTTTAAAGGGGGGAAATGGAATAGATTTCTCAAACACAAATGTACCAGGGCAGATCTTTACTGCTCACCTAACACGACATGAGAGGTTATCTGAGCTTGGCTTGTTAGGAGAGTTTCAAAATATCACGCTTCTTCTAAAACAAATTAAGTGAATGTAAAACAGCTCAACCTATCTGTGTGGGTGGGTAGATGTACATGCATATATGAGTACCATATGAATACGCATATATGTGTGTACATCTACCCACCCACACAGACACATTGCATGTATCTTCAGTCTTAGTTGTTAGAGTAGCCTTTTCTTTCTTTCCTTCCTTCCAAGTGCTTTTGATGTGAAACCCTCCATGGTCTTGCCCCCTGCTCCACCTTGTGTCTTGGTATCCCAATTGATAGAAGTGTCCCAAGTTATTTTGCTGCCAGATGCAAGTGATGAATCCACACACAGGATTCCAAAAGCAGAGGCCACCTGGAGCAGGAATGAAACCTTAGTTCAGCACTGGCAATGCAACTGTGTCCGCCACATCTGTAGCCAGCAGGGACACTAAGGAATAGGAGCCGGGAGCATAGACACTTCTGTCCTCCACAACCTTGCTTCTGCCCCTTGTGCGTGCCATTGGAAGCAGTGCCTTTATCCTGGCTCATAGTAGTCAGGGCAGTTAACATGCTTGGGTGCTCAACAATGGCTCCTTTTCATCCTGGAGAGAAGTGACCAGTGGGGTTCCACAGGGCTCTGTCCTGGGCCCAGTGTTATTCAACATCTTTATCAATGACCTGGATGACAGAATTGGGAGCATACTTATCAAATTTGCAGATGACACCAAATTAGGAG
>NW_024820396.1:0-1874 GCF_019175285.1 Sceloporus undulatus | reverse complement strand
CTGTTTCTGCAGTAGTCTAATTTCTCTTATAATCTTTTCACTATTCGAATTTTGTTTTAATTCCTGTTCCTTCTTAACTATTTCGTCAGTAATTTGTGTTCTTCTGGACCTTTTCCTGATTAGTACCTCTTGATGTTTGTTGATTTAAAAAAGCCTCTAACAACCGCTTTGTTGGAAGCCCAAACCATCTTTATGTCAGTACCCCTTTTTAAGCTTTCTAAGAAATAGCTTTTAATTACTTGTCCGGCTTGTTCAACAATTTTGGGACAGCTTAGTAGATAATCTTGTAGTTGTCATCTGAATTTTGAGTTTTCCTTTCTTATTGTCAGGAGAATTGGGTTATGATCGGAGGATGATTTCGGTAAGGTTTCCACTTTTCTAATTTTTGGAGAAAAAGATTTAGAAACGAAAAACATGTCAATTCCAGAGAAGGCTTTAAAGTGCCTCTCCGAAAAGAAGGTAAAACCTCGTCTCTATCCGTATTTGTATCTCCAAGTTTTCATTAAACTCTTGCAAAAGCTTGAAGAAGGATGTCAGGAGTTTCCCCTGGTTCTCTTTTATTCCCTTGAGTGATAATGGATCAAGTATGGACTGAGTACTGCATTCCAGTCACTGCATAAAATAATGTCAGTAATCTTGTATAATCTATCTTGTATAATCTTGTATAATTGTATAGTACGTTTCTGAGAATGTGAAAAAAGTTTGCTTTACCATTATTTGCAGCATAAACTGCCACCTGCATAAACGCTCATTTATAATTATCTGTAAGCCAATATAGTAGCCTTCTTTATCTTGAAATAGCTGTTTGGATTGCATGTTACTTTTGACATAGACCCCTCCTCCTTTCTTCTTTTGTTTGTTTGCTGTGACATATTCTGTTCCTAGTCTTTTAATTCTTAGTAGTCTTTCATCCTTCTGTTTAATGTGCGTCTCTTGTAAGCATACTTTACCTTACCTAGAAGATGGAAAACCTCTTTCCTTTTGGTTTTATTGTTCAAACCCTTAATATTCCATGAAAGTATGCATAAATTTAATATTGGCTGTGGCATAGTCCTTTATTTACCCTTGTGTTTACATCTTCTTCTTCTTCTTGGTTTACTTTTCCCACTTTCTTCCACGCTTGTCTTGGCACTTAGTATTTGGTCTGCTTCTTCTGTCCCTTTTATTTCTTGCTCCTCTCCTTCTTCTGAATCTGTTTCTCCTGATCCTTCTTCCTCTTCTTTTCTTTCTGATGTGACCAGTTCCCTTTCATCTTTTCCCTCCGTATCATCTTTTGGTGTTTTATCCTGTGGCTCTTCCTCTTGCTCTTCTTCTTTCCTTCCTTGTGTTTTGGATTTATCTCCTTTCATCTTTTTATTTGTTTCAATTTCTGTTTCGTGTCTTTTCCGAAATTCTTTGACTTTGAGGATTGAGTTTAATTTTATCCAAAGTTGTTTATAGAAGACAGAAATTCCTTCCAACTTTTCCCATCTCTATATTATGTTGTGTCTGTTTAGTTGGTTTGTTAGGAATTTATAGCCTTCTTTTTTCTGAAGAATCCGTTTAGGGACATCCTTAAAAATCCTGACCTCGTAGTTTTCTATCATGAGTTTTTCCTGATAGCTTGTTTGTAATAGTAGATCTCTTATGTTTTGTCTTAGTTATATACTTTCCTCGGAAGGCCTTTATCTCTGGCAATTTTTGAGATGATTCTGTAGATCTTATTAGTGCTCCAACTTAATTCTTGGATGGATATATGTTCATATATTCAGTGAGGATTCGTAAAAGTAAGTCATAAAAATCCTCTCCTTGAGTTTCCTTAACTCCTCTAAGCTTTAAGCAGTTCTGTCTGGATTTTTGTTCTTCTAAAGCTCTCATATCCATATATCTTTCTT
>NW_024820395.1:0-1874 GCF_019175285.1 Sceloporus undulatus | reverse complement strand
ACTAAAATGGTGAAGGGTCTGGAAACCATGCCCTATGAGGAAAGACTTAGGGAGCTGGGGGTGTTTAGACTGGAGAAGAGAAGGTTAAGAGGTGATATGATAGCCCTGTTTAAATATTTGAAGGGATGCCATATTTAGGAAGGTGCAAGCTTGTTTTCTGCTGCTCCAGAGAACAGGACCCGGAACAATGGATACAAGCTCCAGGAAAAGAGATTCCACCTCAACATTAGGAAGAACTTCCTGAGAGTAAGGGCTGTTCGACAGTGGAACACACTCCTTCCTCGGAGTGTAATGGAGTCTCCTTCTTTGAGGTCTTTAAACAGAGGCTGGATGGCCATCTGTCGGAGATGCTTTGATTGAGAGTTCCTGCATGGCAGAATGGGGTTGGACTGGATGGCCCTTGTGGTCTCTCCCAACTCTATGATTCTATGATCATGTATTTTCATGAAGGGGGATTACTGTACCTCATTCTGTGCAATTCCAACATGCCTTAGCTCTGGTGCCACTGCTGTTGTCTCTGAGAGATCCCCCACCAGTGTCACACACACACAATACTGCTGCTGTTGCTGCCCAGGAGCTATTTGGCACATTGACACTGGCTCCTCAGCAAAAGTCCATTTGACATAAGAGCAATGCTGCCATCAGCATAGCCTCTTGCCTCACAGGTGCACACAATCCCACCACCAAGGGAAGGAAGTGCCATGGAGGATATCATACCATATCCTACTCTATTTCCAAACTTTTCCAAGTGAATGTTTCTATCTGGTGCTATTCTTGTAAAATAAATGGATGGGTGGGAAAGAGTAGAATGGTCAGTGACATCATAGATATATGGCAACCAACCTCTGAAGCTTCTAGAACAACAAGGTAGTTCTTAGCAACAGGAAGAAAGGAAGGGCATGAGAGGAGGTGGGAGGTCACACCCAGAATGAAATACTGTGTCCCACAGCTATTCCCTCTAATTTAAGAGCCATGAAATCATCTGGGCCTCAGGTTACCTTTTGGAAAAAGTAGCTCCAAGTTAAGACCAAAGGTAGGAGAGGAGCAAGCATACCACCAAATCAGTGTATCAGGCACTCTTGAAATCGCTGCCTTAAACAACCCCCGGCGTAGCCATATGCTTATGGAGGAAAAATGGATGAATCCGAGTCCCTCCTTGACCCTGTTATGCTTGAGAGCAGTAAAGCAAGTGAAGAAAAGATAGATACAGAGGAACAGAAGGATAACGATGAAATCAATGTGGAGACTAACAATGAGAAGGCACAACATCAAGAAAGCGGAGACACCGGCCCAGCGGTGGAACAAGACTTCCCTGAGATGACAGATTCTGCCAAAGAACCAACAGACCAAACTGGAAGCATAGCATCACTCAAGAAACAATCAAGGAGCGACCAGCTGCTGTCAAGTCAAGAGCAGCAACTCCCAGGCCAAGAATCACGCCGTGGCAGTCAGGTGCTTGGCCAAGAATCACGTCGTGGCAGTCAATTTCCTGGGCAGGATTCACGCCGTGGCAGTCAGCAGGCTGGACAAGATTCACGGCGTGGCAGTCAACTTCCTGGTCCAGATTCACGGCGTGGCAGTCAACTTCCTGGACAAGAATCATGGCATGGCAGTCAGCAGCCTGGGCAGGATTCACGCCGCAGCAGTCAACTACCTGGACAAGAATCATGTCGTAGCAGTCAACAACCTAGCCAGGGTTCACGTCGTGGCAGTCAATTTCCAGGTGAAGTATCCCAGGAGCTTCCTGGCCAAGAATCACGCCGTGGAAGTCAGTTGCCAGCTGAGGCATCTCAAGAAAAACATCAACCCCTTGGTGAAGAATCACGCCGTGGCAGCCAGCTCCCAGGGGAAGTATCCCAGGAACTTCCTGGCCA
>NW_024820394.1:0-1874 GCF_019175285.1 Sceloporus undulatus | reverse complement strand
GTAGCAAAGCAGGGGCCCAAGAAGTTAACTCCTGGGAATCATCAATCCATCTCCATGAAGCTGCCTTTCTTCTCCTGCGAAGAGCCTCCCTGCCTCCAGGTGGCGCTGCTTCCCTACTTCTTCCTCTCAACGGCGTGAGGCCCCGCCCCCTCCCAGAGACAGAGACCCAATGGAAGTTGGGGAGGGGCAGAGAGGGTGGGAGGGGCCAAGGGCGGGACCATGCAAATTTGGGACCAAGAGAGCAGAGAGGAGAAAATGTCATTTCCTCTGCCGGGATTGTAATTCCAATGTCATGACCAGGTGGTGGCGCTGTGTCCCTGATGCTCTGCCTCCCACCCAGTGGCCACGGAACAGATACAAACAGCAACCGAAGCTCAGAAGAATAGTAGGCGTAGTCAAGGGCGGTGCCATGCAAATTTTGGACCAATGGGACAGGAGGATAGCCTCAAAGTCTCTCCTGGGCCCCAGAGTGCCCCTGAAGGTGAGGCTGTGAGGGCAGGGAGGGTTTGGGTCAGGGGCCATGGAGAGGTCTGTGGGCGAAGGGGGCTTCTGGGGCCGGAGGGGGAGCGGAGGTTGAGGAGGAGGAGGGAGTGCTGGGGTCAGACCACCGTCTCACTGTGGCCTGGAAGGATGTCCCAAGGAGAGGGCTAGCTGGGTGGCCAAGGAGGTAACCATGCTTTCTTTCCATTAGATCTGTCATTTTGCTTTTACTTGTGGCATTATTCTATGTTCTCTTTGGTCTTTTTGTATCTTGTTTCAAGGCAGAATGCAGCAGAGCAATGGCCTCCATCAGTTTCTTCTCTACTTGGGGGCTGCACTTGAGAGAGCTTTGGACAATGGACTTTGCAAGAGCTCTTCTGAAAGCAAAAGAGAAAGGAGAAGGTGCTTCTGCGGATGATGGGAGCAACAGTCGCTCAGCCATGCGCAGGGTTTGCACCACTTCAAAGGGCATGTCAATCATTTCAAGCAATTCCTTTTGGGAGAGTATTCTCCAACGATTCTCTATCGGAAATTGTTCTCCAATAATAATAATAATAATATTTATCTTCCACTTAATCACTTGGAATCCAAGCGGAGGACAGACAATGAGACACAGTTAAAAGCTCTAAAAACCAGTCTCCCTCCCCAGTATAAAAACATAGTAATTTTAAAAAGAGATTAAATAAGAGAACATTAAAAGATTTGTATAAAATAACAGTTAGAATCAATAGAGGATTTGTAGGAAATTGGTAAGAAAGAGGAGAGGAAAAGTAGGGGGAAAGTAGAGGAATAGTAGGGGAATAGTAGGGGGAGGAAGGCAAATAGAGGTGGAGCTAGTCTGGAAAGGCCTTCCGGAAGAGATCCATTCATGATTCCCTATGAGCAAGTATGGTTTCCTTATGGGAAAAGGGCTGCCATTTCTTTTAGGAGGTCCCTTTGGAGTTTGCTATGGATCAGAATAGACTAGAATAGGATCCTTGTTGGGGTCCTAGACTCTGGTTCTAGAGCTCTCTCTCTCTGACAGAGAAGACCAAGCATCTCATAAAACTACAAATCCCAGATCTAAAATGGCTGATCCCCTTGTTCCCTCTTCCTCCTTTTGGACTATGATAATCCAGTTTGACACCATTTTAACTGCCATGCCTCAATGCTATGGAATTCTGGGAAGTGTAGTTTGTTGTGGCGCCAGAGCAGAGCCAAGACAGCTCATGCTTACCCTTTTAGTAGCCTATATATATATACACACACACCCCTTATGATAACCTAATATCCTAAAGGCAGGGCCTGATCTGCCCAGCTGCCTCTCCTTTAAACCAAGAAGGTAATTCCAGGACTAGAACTTCTTTGCTTTCTCTCCTTTTTAAAAGTTTATTTAGTCATCCAAATACAAAACA
>NW_024820393.1:0-1874 GCF_019175285.1 Sceloporus undulatus | reverse complement strand
GTAATTGTCTTTCTATTATCTTTCTTCTCACAGATTTCAAAGGGGGGCTTTTTTTACTGAGCACACATTTAAAAGATATTGCTTTAGTTTTTCCAGTCTAGTTATTATTTCTGTTTGTGTTATCTGGGATAAACCTGAAAATGATTCAGTTAGCTCCTCTTCCTCTTTGGTAATTGCAAGACTTGAAAGGTTGGATGATTCAATAGCATTAAAAGGTATACTATCTTTCTCGTTGTTAGATTGATTTGAATCACCTTTTCCAGATTCAGTCATAGTTTGGTCTTTTATATTCCGGGTTTTGTTTGGAAGAATAGTAGATACAGTCGGTATATGTACTATCAATGGCTGAGGAGGAGCTGTGTTCGTAAAGTATCTGGAAACAAAAATACCTTCCCTTAAAAGTAAAGTTTTACATTTGCATATTAAGGTGACAAATTTAATTTCACTAAACGTGATCAGGGCACGTGCACAACAATTATTGTAATACAAATAGGTAACCTGTAGGATATTGTTAACAGTAATTTGATTTGGGCATATTTTTTCCAAGACTGCTAGTAAATGGTGTTTGCGTCTAGCCTGGGATAGTATACCAAAGGGTTTAGGGAAATTTGACAAAACAATTTGGTACTGACTAAGGATATACTGATGTTCCTTTTTTCCTTTTAAGTTTGTATCTTTTGTTGCATAAGATATTTTATTTATAGGGTGTTTTATAGGTGGTAAATCCATATCTACTAGTTGGTCTGTTGAAAGGCTTGAGATGATATTTTGAGGGGGATTGTCAGTCAGTTGGTTAACAGTGTGGTTCTCTAAGTGTTTATATCCCTGTCACTTTTCAAGATAGGAGTTGTTATCAAAGAGGATTTATCTTTGTCATTTTCCTTGTCTAATTTTTGCTCTTTTGAATTGGTACAGATCGTTTGAAGGTGTAAATCTACTAAAGTGGTAAGGAGAGTATTACATTCGGTAAGGAATTTTTTAACAGATGACAATTCCTCAAAGAGAGTGGAAATCCATTTAGGATTTTCCATATCCTTTTTAGGATTGTAGAGTCCGAGTGGTAAACTATGAGCTCTGTCAGATCTTAACACATCCTCTCTTGGATCTATTTCCATTTTAGTCCCAGATAACTTTTCACTTATAAGAGGTTCAGGTGTTACTTTTCTCTCAGCAAAAGCCATTTCAATTTCTAGATTTGGTGCAGAGAAACTTCTGTTTAGAGGCTTTAAAGAGCCTATTCTATCTAAGGACCAATCCAGAATAGGTGCAAAGGGTGACGAAGTTATTCCTTTACTACCTATAGGATTTGCTTCTACATTACATTGCGAGCATCCATGGGGGGATTTGCGTCTGGAATTAGTAAAGTATTGAGTTATTTTTGATTGCACAACTTTCTCTTTTAGGAGGCAGTTTGAGAATGACGGATGTTCCAAGGTTATCATATCTTCACTATTCATGTTTGTCTTTTCTTATTAACAGTGGCAATATTGTTAGGGCCCCACGTACGGTCAATTTTTCTCAGAGCTGTCTGAAACTGGCTTTAGGTGGTCGTATGTTTATGTAAGCTTAACATCAGGTATTCAACAGTGTACACATAAGACTATTATATCTAATGTGTCCTATCAATTTAGGTTTCGTTAAAAAAGTATACAGTAAAAATGATTTTGTAAGTTAAAAGTTAAAAAAGGACATAAATATAATCAAGTAGGTCCAACAACAATAATCATATAATACCCTTTATGCAATAACCTTGCTAAAAGCATAAATGACTTAAAAGAGGTAAAATAATTTCCATAGAGGGGAGGGGAAAAAGCAAAACCAAAACAAACAAAAAACAGCAACTCTGTCTCCAAGGGCTGGGATGAGGAGGAGGA
>NW_024820392.1:0-1874 GCF_019175285.1 Sceloporus undulatus | reverse complement strand
TTTTCGTAACCCGAAAAAACCTTCGTAACCCGAAACAATAAATCCCTATGGGATTTATTCGTATCCCGAAAAATTCGTAACCTGGGTAATTCGTATCCCGAGGTACCACTGTATACTCGTCTATAAGTCGAAGAATTTATGCCTGAAAATTTCCTCCAAAATGCAGTTTCGACTTATAAAGGGGTCAATATGGCAACACTGCTCAAAAAATTCCTAAAAACACCCTACTTTCTGGGGAAAAATGCTGAAGCAGGGAGGAAGAGGGTGAGAGCGTCCACAGGGGGATGGGGTTTCTTTAACAAACTGCTACTGGATGATGAGCTTGCAAAGAGAGAAGAGAAGGGAATAGTAATAGCAAGTACATTTCTGTACCGCTTTATCAGTACACTTAAGCATTCCCTAAGTGGCTTACAATGTGTAAGCCAACTGCCTCCAACAAGCTGGATACTCATTTTAGCAACCTTGGAAGGATGCAGGGCTGAGTCAACCCTGAGCCGCTAGCTCATATTGAACTCACAACCTTGTGGTTTATGAGTGAGTGGCTGCAATACAGGCATTTAATCACTGCACAGCATGAAAGGGAAGGGGGAAAGGGGGAAAGGAAGGGAGAGTTTGTGTCTTTATGTGTGTCTGCACGGGGATGGGGTTTCTTTAACAAGGTGCTGCTGGTCAATGAGCTTGCAAAAAGAGAAGGGGTGTGTGTGTGCATGGGATGGCGTTTATCAAAATGCTGCCGGTCAATGAGCTTGCAAACAGAAAGGAGAGGAGTGAGTGTGAGTAGAGTTTTTTAAGTTTTATCCTTGACTTATACATAGGTCATATTAAAATTCACAATTTTAGTCTCGAAATCTTATCTCGACTTATCCATGAGGTCAACTTGTACATGCATATATATGGTAACTCATTGGATGGGATAGGAATATCAGTCACCAGCTTTCCTAACAACAGGGGAACAGACTCCTGTGGGGTGCTGCTGCTGCTGCTGCCCGGCAAGTTGGACCTATGCACTGCATAGCAAAACAACTGTGGTGCTTCCGTTTCTATAAATCTATCGGATTCCAGCCAGCCTCTCCTGCAGGTAAACAATCATTGCGGTGCAGGTTTGATTTCCCTAAAGCAACCCATTCTGTTGATAGCTACAGTAGTCTAAGATGGTCAGACTTCGTCTTCTGTCCCCTTATCTGTTGGAGTTCCTCAGGGCTCTGTTTTGGGTCCCCTTCTGTTCTCTTTATACACACTCTCCCTTGGCAAACTTATCAGTTCTTTTGGTTTCTCCTACCATCTGTATGCCGATGATACCCAGCTGTACCTTTCCACCCCTAATCTTTCACCAGAGCTAGAGCAGCAAGTGTCATCCTGTTTAACAGCTGTCTCCCACTGGATGCACCATCGGCGTCTGAAGCTCAATATGTCCAACACTGAGCTTCTTGTTTTCCCTCCTAAACCCACCCTTCACTATTCCTTTTCTATCTCCGTCAATAACATCTCGATCCAGCCGGTCCAGGAAGCCCGCAGTCTTGGTTTCATCTTTGACTCCTCTTTGTCATTTATTCCTCAGATCCAGACTACAGCCAAAGTCTGTAGATTTTTTCTCTATAATATCGCCAAAATCCATCCATATCTCTCAGCTTCCACCGCAAAAACACTGGTCCATGCCCTAGTGGTCTCACGACTAGACTACTGTAACCTCCTCCTGGCAGGGCTTCCCCTCTCTCATCGCCACCCATTAATTTCTGTTCAGCATTCAGCTGCACACATTATTTCACTCGCTCGCCGTTATGATCATGTCTCCCCTCTGTTGTCTTCCCTTCACTGGCTCCCTTTTCCTTTCCGCATCAGGTACAAACTTCTGCTACTCACCTTTAAAGCCCTGC
>NW_024820391.1:1344-1874 GCF_019175285.1 Sceloporus undulatus | reverse complement strand
GGAGGGGCCAGAGAAGGAAAGAGGGAGAGGAGGGGCTTACTTCCTTACAACCCCCCAAGGGCCCCCAGAAGACCCTCCAGCCATTCCTCTGAATGAACAGGGGCTCTTCCCACTTCCCTCCCTCCCTCAGAACAGACTGTGAGGGCAGCCATGGCTTCAGAGGCTGAGACTATGCATTCACAGATGCCCCAAAGGGCCCTCTTCAGCATGTACAGGGATTGCCAGGGCCTAGATGCTGCTGCTTATTCCGCTGGGGGCTGTTATGGGAAAGGAAGGTACAGAATGCGACGGGGGCTCAGCGGCCTCCCCTTCCTTCCTTCCTTCCTTTGAGGAGACTGCAATGGAGCCCAAGGTGCAGAGCTGGACTCAGGAGGGAAAGGCAGAAAAGTAAGGCTCTAGCTAGGAAATATAGCTCTCTCTGTGTATATTGTGTGTGTGTGTGTCTGTCTGTCTGTCTGTCTGTGTTTGTCTCTGCTGTTCTTATGGCTGGGAATGGAGCTGAGGACTGAGGAGAGAAGAAAGGCTCAGTT
>NW_024820391.1:0-1244 GCF_019175285.1 Sceloporus undulatus | reverse complement strand
TTCCCTCCCTCCCTTAGAACAGACTGTGAGGGCAGCCATGGCTTCAGGGGCTGAGACTATGCATTCACAGATGCCCCAAAAAGCCCTCCTCAGCATGCGCAGGGATTGCCAGAGCCTAGATGCTGCTGTTTATTCCGCTGGGGGCTGTTATGGGAAAGGAAGGTACAGTATGCGACGGGGGCTCAGCGGCCTCCCCTTCCTTCCTTTGAGGAGACTGCAATGGAGCCCAAGGTGCAGAGCTGGACTCAGGAGGGAAAGGCAGAAAAGTAAGGCTCTAGTTAGGAAATATAGCTCTCTGTGTGTATATATTGTGTGTGTCTGTCTGTCTGTCTGTCTGTGTTTGCCTCTGTTGTTGTTATGGCTGGGAATGGAGCTCAGGACTGAGGAGAGAAGAAAGGCTCAGTTTTGGGCAAATTCAGAACTTCTGTGCATCAAAGAGTCCAGTGTGTTGAAACAGCAAAGAACTTTACTGAGAATACATAGAAATTCAGTGTTTAAGCCACAACTGCTCACTCCAATCCAAACAATATATTAAAACCCCAAAACCTAAAACATCTCCCTCTTCCAAATCTACCCCCACCTCCAATTCCCATACTCTATGCCCCACAGGTAACAAGCCCCCCTTTGCCATTCCCACAAACTAGCCCCTTTCTGTTAATACCAGCCTCCAACTTTCTTCAGCCAGCCAACATCTCAAACATTGCAAATGCTTTCATTCCCATAGCTATTCTAGCCAGCTCTAACAAATCCCAGCCCCCCAACTACCTAACCTTTTCCACGACCCACAATCCCCAGCCAAATTTACAACCCAAAGCAATTATCTATACAATTATTAATTAAAACCTAAACTTAACAAATTCCAACTTGAAAAAATAAAGAGACATAGGGAGAGACAAACATTACAAACAAGATCACAAGGGCCTTTTCTTTGCACTGCTGGACTGAAAATATATTTTTTGCAGTCGTTATTGAGAAATATAATGTTAGTTCACTACTGGGATTTCTGTGGCTTTTCTCCTGTGTGGACTCCCAGATGTATCACTAGATATGACTTTGAAGAAAAACACTTCCCGCAATGCTGGCATTTATATGGCTTCTCTCCTGTGTGGACTCTCTGATGTTTCACTAGGTTTGGCTTACAAGAAAAACATTTCCCACAATGCTGGCATTTGTATGGCTTCTCTCCTGTGTGGACTCTCTGATGTGTCACTAGGTTTGACTTCTGAGGAAAACATTTCCCACAA
>NW_024820390.1:973-1874 GCF_019175285.1 Sceloporus undulatus | reverse complement strand
TATAGCGAATGGCCACCAACCTGAATGGTTTTAAAGTGGGATTACACCTCCTGATATTTATGTTTCTATATTTATCAGTTCCTGTGTTAATGTAATTTTATCAAATGGTATTTTTTAATTATTTATTTATTTGTTATATGCCACCCCATTTTCAATATTTAAGACATTTCCACTCTTCTTCTATTTGATTTTTGTCCTTTCCTCTTAATGAGGCAGATATTATGTCCATATTTTTTGCTTCGTATATTTTAATCAGCCAATCTTCTATTGATGGTTTAGAAATATTTTTCCAGTACTGGGCATATAAAATTCTTGCGCATGTAACCATGTACAAGATAATTCTGTTATTTTTTGTGGGTTTTATATTATGTGTCATGTTCAATAAAAATAGCTTTGCTTCGAATGGTATATTAATTCCTAAGATTTTTTGAATAGTTCCATGGATTTTTTGCCAAAATTCTTTTGCTATATTACATGTCCACCACATGTGGAAAAAATCTCCTTCCGGTTTTCCACATTTCCAGCATTTGGTATCACCTGTTTTATATATATGATGTATTTTTTGAGGGGTTAAGTACCATCTATATAGCATCTTGATGTAATTTTCTTTATAATTTTGACACAGGGTAAATTTATTTGTATCTTTCCATGATTTCTCCCATTCATCTGTTGTTATTGTTTTCTTAATATCCTGTGCCCATCTTACCATACTACTTTTGATGGTTTCGTCCTCCAGATCTCTTTCTTTTAATATTTTGTAGTATTTTGATATATGTTTACCTTTTTTATCCAGCAATATCTTGTCTATCTCATTATTTTCCATTGTCAGTCCAAGAGTTTTAATGTCTGTTTTAAAGCGGCTATTTATTTGATTATATAAAAACCAATCTTTAATTTTCCC
>NW_024820390.1:0-873 GCF_019175285.1 Sceloporus undulatus | reverse complement strand
CATGGATTTTTTGCCAAAATTCTTTTGCTATATTACATGTCCACCACATGTGGAAAAAATCTCCTTCCGGTTTTCCACATTTCCAGCATTTGGTATCACCTGTTTTATATATATGATGTATTTTTTGGGGGGTTAAATACCATCTATATAGCATCTTGATGTAATTTTCTTTATAATTTTGACACAGGGTAAATTTATTTGTATCTTTCCATGATTTCTCCCATTCATCTGTTGTTATTGTTTTCTTAATATCCTGTGCCCATCTTACCATACTACTTTTAATGGTTTCATCCTCCAGATCTCTTTCTTTTAATTTTTTGTAGTATTTTGATATATGTTTACCTTTTTTATCCAGCAATATCTTGTCTATCTCATTATTTTCCATTGTCAGTCCAAGAGTTTTAATGTCTGTTTTAAAGCGGCTATTTATTTGATTATATAAAAACCAATCTTTAATTTTCCCTTTTTCTTTCAATTCCTCTACTGTTTTCATATTATATTTACCCTCTGATGTTTTACTTAATATGTCTCCGTATCTTAGCCAAGAAGCTTCTTTATCTTTAGTTCTACTATAATAGGCTTCTTGTATGGATACCCAAGGGGGAATGTTCTTATAAAATTGAGATCTTATTTTGTACCAGACTTTAAGCAAAGGTTTTCTTATACCGTGGTGATTAAACAAACTATTATTCTTAGGTTTCATGTACCACATATATGCGTGTATCCCCAAATTCAAATTATCTTTTTCTATGTTCAGCACATTCTTATTCTCCAATTTAAACCACTCCTCTAGCCACTTGAGACATACCGCATAATAATATAACTTAAAATTTGGCAAATTACATCCCCCTCGTAGTTTATCTTCCGTCAAAA
>NW_024820389.1:0-1874 GCF_019175285.1 Sceloporus undulatus | reverse complement strand
AAAAGAGGACCAGACCAACAACCAACCAATCAGTTTGATGTCAAAACCAGGAAAAGTACTGGAACAGATTATTAAATAATATTTGTACACCTAGAAGGATAATACTATTATTATTTAGAGCCAACATGGGTTTACAAAAAACAAGTCATGCCAAACTAATCATATCTGTTTTTCGATAGAGTTAAAAGATTGGAAGACTAGAGGAGCTCTGTGAATGAAGTATGCCTTGATTATATTATGGTTTTTGACAAGGTCCCCCATGGTATCCTTGTATACAAGCTTATGACCAGTGGGCCATATAGTGTTACACTTTATTGGTGGAGCTGTAATTGGTTGTCAGATTGAACCCAGAGAATGTCCACCAATGGAGATAAGTGGCAAATGGTTGTGTCCAGGGCCTGGGGTTGTTTAAGATCTTTGTAAGTGATGTAGATGATGGAATACAAGGCATTCTTATCATATTTGCAGATTACACTAAATTAGGGATAGGGCTAGCCCAGAGGTAACCTCTAGCCCAGAGGAGAAGGACAGAATTAAAAATGACATTGACTGATTAGATAACTAGGCCAAACCAAAATGAATTTCATCAGGGATGAGTGTAAAGTACCACATCTAGGCAAAAAATGAAATGCAAAAATATAAGATGGGTACCACCTGGCTAGAAAGCAGTACACGGGAAAAGGATCTAGGACTCTTAGTAAACCACCAAGTAAACATGAGTCAGCAGTGTGGTGCTGGAACCAAAAGGTCAATGCAATTTATGCTGCAACAAAGGACGTATAATGTCTAGACTGAGTAAAGTAATAGTACCACTCCATTCTGCCTCAGGAAGGCCTCACCTGGAATACTGTGCTCCTTTCAGGACACCACAATTCAGAAAAAATGTTGACAAGTTCTAGCCTGTCCAGAGGAGGACAACCAAAATGATGAAAGGTCTGGAAACCGAGCCTTATGAGGAGAGACCTAGGGATCTGGGTTTAGCCTAGAAATGATAGCCCTGTTTAAATATTTGAAAGGATGTCCTACTGTGGATGGAACAGAATAAAACATGGGAACGCATGTATTCAGAGTAGAAAGGTTAAAGGGAACAAAGTTCCATGTGCTTCTAACACTCAGAGTGTCCACTTTGTCAAGAGTGCAGACTGCAAGTCCAGAAATTTGGTGTAATAGCCTCTGAAGAAAGCCACTTTGTGGCCAGGCTGAAACACATTAGACTTTTTAAGATTATAAGGTTTGTGGACCATCATCAGCATATGGGACCTCATTTCCTTTAAGTCTGATACTGAGGATGTAGCAAGGTTTTTTTCTACATCTCCAAAGAATAGGACCCAGAGCAATGGATGCAAACTACAGGAAAAGAGATTCCAGCTCAACAATAGGAAGAACTTCTCAGCAGTAAGAGCTGTTGAACAGTGGAATACTCTGCCTCAGAGTGATGGAGTCTCATCCTTTGGAGGTTTTAAACAGGTATTGGATGGATATCTGTCAGGGTTGCTTTGAATGTGTATTCCTGCAGGTCAGGTGGTTGGACTTTGATGGTGCTTGTAGTCTCTTCAAACACTTATGATTCTAAGTTCCATCACTATTTCAAAAGAATTTCCGTTGACTGTTGCTATATACAGAATCTTCCTCTCCTTCGGCTAATCCATGTGCTGCCTCATTCCTATTTAGTTTCTGTCTTGTCAACAGCTGAAATTCTCCTGTCTTCAAGAATGTGGTGTCAGAGTATATACTTCAGGGGAATTCTTACTCTGAGTGGAAAAAAGACTACTCTTTCCACCTATTTAGTGGTATTGACCTTAATTAACGTGTGGATTGCTGGCCAGGCACCTCCAGAGGGCTTTAGATATGTCTCTTATGAGGTGACCATCCCA
>NW_024820388.1:807-1874 GCF_019175285.1 Sceloporus undulatus | reverse complement strand
CTTCCTTTCCTTCTTTCTCTTCCCATTGTCCTCTTACCCTTCCTCTTCCCCTCCTTCCTCTTCTTCTTGCCTTTCCATTTCCCCCTTTGTTTTTCCATTCCCTTTCCACTTCCCTTTTCCCCTTCCTCTTCCTCTTCCCTTTCCACTTCCCCTTCTTGTTCTTCTTCTTCCTCTTCCCTTTCCTTTTCCCATTCATCTTCACCTTCCCACTTCCTCTTCCTATTGCCCTTCCTCTTCCCATTGCTCTTCCTCTTCCCCTTCCCCTCCTTTTTCTTTTTCCCTTTCTTCCTCTTCTCCTTTCCTTTCCTCTTCACTTTCCTTTTCCCCTTCATTTTCATCTTCCCTTGCCTTCCCACTTCCTCTTCCCTTTCCCATTCCCCTTCCTCTTTCCTTTCCTCTTCCCATTGCCCTTCCCCTTCCAATTCCCCTTTCTTTCCCCTTCCTCTACTCATTGTCCCCTTCTTCCCCTCCCGCTTCCCCTTCCTCTTCCCTTTCCTTTTGACCTTCATTTTCACATTCCCTTCCCACTTCCTCTTCCTCTTCCTCTTGCCCTTCCCTTTCCACTTCCTCTTCCCCATCCCTTTCCACTTACATTTCCCCTTCCCCTTCCATTTCCACTTCCTCTTCCTCTTCTCTTTCCTCTACCACTTCCCCTTCCACTTCCACTTCCTCTTCCATTTCCTCATCCCTTTCCTCTCCTCATAAGATTTCTCCAAGAAAGGGACCACTGAATTTTCATCAAATCCAGGAAGTCAGAGGCATTGGGGATGATGGGAAAAGTGATACCAGGAAGTTCAGGAAACAGGAAGTCTAGCACCATCAATTTCCTATGAAGAGTTTGAAAAGGAAGCATCGCCTTGAGGATGAGGATTACTTATCACTGAATTAAAATGACCGGTCCCTTAATTAATTACTTACAACTCATTAGTTTAACCGAAACCCTGCGTCATTAATTCTATTCTGTTTAATTAACGATTAATAATTGACTTTCTCATTCCTTTTTCTTTTAAGATGAAAATATTCGTCATTATTTCAAACTCTTCATAGGAAATTGATGGTGCTAGACT
>NW_024820388.1:411-707 GCF_019175285.1 Sceloporus undulatus | reverse complement strand
AGATAATTGATCAGATAGATAGATAGATAGATAATTTATTTTAATTAAAGAAAATCAACAATTATTTAGTTAAGTGGTGGATGTAATAAATAGACTTTTCCAACTCTAGTGTTCTATGTATTCCTGCATGGCAGAAAGTGGGTTCGATTATAGGACCCTTAGTAGTCCCTTCTGACTCTAGTGTTCTATGTATTCCTGCATGGCAGAAGGAGGGTTGGACTATATGGCCCTTAGTAGTCCCTTTGGACTCTATGATCCTATGTATTCCTGCATGGCAGAAGGAGGGTTGGACTATA
>NW_024820388.1:0-311 GCF_019175285.1 Sceloporus undulatus | reverse complement strand
GGCAGAAGGAGGGTTGGACTATAGGACCCTTAGTAGTCCCTTCTAATTCTAGTGTTCTATGTATTCCTGCATGACAGAAAGTGGGTTGGACTCTATAGCCCTTAGTAGTCCCTTCCAACTCTAGTGTTCTATGTATTGCTGCAGGGCAGAAGGATTCTATGTATTCCTGCACGGCAGAAGTACTAGCGAGCTGCTTGTGTGAATTGCGCGACGTGCGCATGGCGCGGCGTCGATAACCCTCCATAAACAGGGGTCTCCATTTCTGCATCTCCGTACCAAATCGCAATCAACGGAGCAGAAAACCAAATTAT
>NW_024820387.1:0-1875 GCF_019175285.1 Sceloporus undulatus | reverse complement strand
CCAGGATTAAAACAGGATTAAACAGTAATACTATAAAAACAGTAAAAACATTAAAGACATTAAAAAAATAGGTAGAAACATAGGCAGGGAAGAGTAGACAGATGAGGGGACAAATATCTCTATATCTGGGGAGCGTAACTAGGTTGGAAAGGCCTGCCGGAAGAGGTCCGTCTCGAGTGCTTTCTTAAAGGTTGTCAGAGTGGGAATGTGACGGATCTCCTCCAGCAGTCGTTCCATAGTTTAGGAGCAGTAATAGAAAAGGCTCTCTGGGAGACTGATGTTAGCCTAGATTTTTTTGGCTGTAGTAGATTTCTTCCAGAGGACCTTAGTTAGGGTTGCCATAGCGCCGGACCTCAAAACCGGGGGAAATGTAGGACAAAATTTTCAATTGTAGGACACACAAACATGTGTCCTACCTTTGCAAATTCTGTCCTACATTTTCCCTGGCTATCGCGGCAGGGAGCGGAGGCCAAGCAGCGAGGGAAAGCCTCCACTTAAGAAGGCTTTCCCTCCCCGCCTGGGCCCCGGGCCTCGCCATGATCGGAGGCCAGGATCGGGGCCTCTCCTCGTTCCTGGCCCCCGCTGGGACCAGGAAGGAGGGGAGCAGGCCGGTGGCGAGCGCCGCGGCCTCCCCTCGTTCCTGGCCCCCGCTGGGACCAGGAAGGAGGGGAGCAGGCCGGAGGCGAGCGCCGCGGCCTCTCCTCATTCCTGGCCCCCGCTGGGACCAGGAAGGAGGGGAGTAAGCCGGCGGCGAGCGCCACGGCCTCTCCTCGTTCCTGGCCCCAGCGGAGGCCAGGAAGGAGGGAGGAGGCTGCAGGGAGGCGGGGAGGTTGGCGCGGCTGCGCCCAAGAGGCGACGCCTCCCTGCAGCCTCCTCCGCCTCAGGCCTCCCTGCCCTTCTTTTCCTCCACGCGGCCATGCGCGGGGGAGGAGGAGGAGGAGGAGGAGGGCAACGAGGCCCCAGGGTTGCCCAGAAACCCCGCTGCAACCAGGCTTTTCCCGGTTTTTGGCTGCACCCGTGCCGTGGCAACCCTAACCTTAGTGTGCGGGACAGACAATAGGGAAGAAGGCATTCCCTCAAGTACTCTGGGCCCAAGCAACCTTGGGAGTCATCCCATTCTGGACTCAAACACACACACCCCTGCCGGCATTAGGGGAATTTTTGTAATCTTGGGCCCTATTTAAATGAATGGAGCTCCGTGCAGTGGAGTGGCCGCTCCAGCCACAGACACAGGCACCATTAACCCTTATGGGGCACGTTGCCCCTTTTCCCAGTGTAGCTTTTAGTGTATGCTGAAATCCACGTAAGGTGTGCCCGCGTATGATGCAGGTGCACTGTACACGCATGCACACACATATAGGTGTTCCCACACACACACAAGAACTAGCTAACAAAGGTAGGGGTGATTAATAGATGTTAGGCTTTGCTAATGATAATACATAACCTAAACGGAACTTGATTCCAATTGCTGAGGGTCCAGAATGGGGAGAGAAGTCAGTAACTCCCATGGCAAGTGGAGCTGGCGAGTGTAGTAAGGTGTTTAGCAATGTAAACCAACAGAGTGTCTGTCTTATACTGAAATTGTTGCTAGTGGACAGAAACCAAGTTTTCTATAAGGTTTAAATCATTGTAGAAAGTTTCCTGGGTGGGGAAAATATGGTCCAAAATCAAATTGAATGCAATGGGTGCTTGGTGCAAATACCTCAGACATAAGGGATTAGCACACCGGTCCTCAGGTCCTTGTTGCTCTGAATTCCAGTCCTGTTCACAAGTTAATGTACAGCGCAATGTGAGCACGATGCTCCCAGATGCAGCTTAACAATAACATAGCAGAGTATGGAAACAAATTTCCAGATACAGGTATTGGCAATGCAC
>NW_024820386.1:0-1875 GCF_019175285.1 Sceloporus undulatus | reverse complement strand
TTTTGTGTGGCTTTTGGCTTGCAAAATTAGCAGTGTCTGCTCTGACTGTTTTAAAAAAAACCTCTTTCACTGGTTTTAGAATTATTTCAAAAGTAATGATTGGTATGTTTTTAAATGGTTTTTAGTCATTTCCTTTTCAAAAAGTGTTTTTATCAACTGTACATCATCTCAGGAGCCCTAGTAAGTTGAGAGCTGACTAAACAAATAAATCTGATAATTTGCATGATCAAATCTGTCTGCATATAGTAATTATAAAGATTGCAAGTAATACCATGCTACCGAGATCTTTTTAGCATCCCCTCCTCCCCTTGCTTCCAATATCATTATCCAGAGGTATGCTGCCTTGGATCCATTTAACTATGAGAGCTCAGCCAGCAGAAGAAATACCCTCCAAAAATATACCCCTTTTATTTTTTAAGAATGTTACTGCAGGAATCATAGCCATCCCCAAAATTATGTCAACACATGATTCACTTGCAATTACATCTCAGGTTTATGGTACCACAAACTCAAAAGACCAGGCATTTAAAGGATTACTTTATAGCTTTGTCTGAGATGAATGAAACACACGTACCCTGTGACACTGATCATATAATTAACAGACTACTGTTTGTATGATGAATGAATAAATTTGGTAACACAACAGTTGACACAACAGCTTAAATCCTCAAGCTTGTGTGGATGAGCAAGTGCACAAATGCACACGGCACATGAAAGAATCTAGTCACAACATGCCAACCAGGCCACAGAATCAAATGTTAAAGGAACCATATGTTTAAATCTACATATTAGTACTAGAGGAGACTCATTGTAATTCAGCACTTATGTTCCACTGATTCAAAGTCCAAACTAAGTGGGTCTAATAGAGCTGGGTAGAGTGCCAATGCTGTACAGTAGTCTAAGTGTTGGGCTAGGATGCTGGAGACCAGGATTCAAATTCCTGTTCAACCATGGAAATCCACAATCAGCCAGGGACTGTAGTGACCAGATAGCCCACTCTGAAAGTGGACCACCGCTGTGGTCCTAAATGGTCCACTGGCAAGGAGAAGATTTTTGCTGACAACCTTGGGCCACCTTAGGGAGCAGACAAACATTTATGCCTGCTGGAATTTTGTAAGTCTGTTGACATAGATTTCCTTAGCAATGTCTTTTACATCATTTTTCACATGCCCCTAAGTTTTACTCATGACTTACCTATGCGCCCTATCAAAAGCCACAATTTTGGCCTCCAAACCTGCACTTGATTTATATATCACATCAACTTATAATTGAGTATATACAGTAATCAGACATGTCCTTCCTTCTTTTTTAAAATCTTTAATCAAAAGGACCCTATGTGAGCTTGAAAATTCCCAAGCCTTGGCAGGCAGATATATATTATCAACACATTGCTCATCATGGATTGTATTACAAATCATGCATGACTGAAAATTTTGGAAATTACCTAAAATCTCTCATGCATGATTGTTTTTTGGGTATAATTTATTACCACCATATCTGATGACCATATCCACAAGCACTCATTTCTGGAGTTTGGTACTAACAGAAATCAGTCAAATGGCTTCACGCAAAAAAAAAAATTATCACCAAAGTTGGGACTATTATCTCTTTTCTATTATGCAAGTGAGTCTCCTTCTCATAATTCATTGTGTATTTATGTTTGGCAGCAAGTCTAGAAATGGTGTATAACTGGAAAGTATAAATGCCCTGTCATTTTCCTGATAGACAGAGAGAATTTGGATTATCATGGTGGTGAAAAACTACAAGTGTAAATGAAAATGCATATCTTATCTTCCCTGTACTCATATGTAGATTTTTTTAAAAGACATTTTCTAAAGAGCCAGCTTGCTGTAGTGATTTGAGCCTTGGACTAGG
>NW_024820385.1:0-1875 GCF_019175285.1 Sceloporus undulatus | reverse complement strand
CATCTTTCCCTTATCTGTCTGTAGAGGAACCAAGGGCAGCCTTTCCTCCTTCTTTCAGATCCTCCTGTCTTTCGAACTCTCATTCTCTGCGGTTGTTTTCCTTTCATAAGTCTGAGTACATGAACCATATTCCCCTTTCAGTCCCTTCTCTGCAAACAAGGCCTCCTTCGGGGATTTTGGGGGATCATCTGGGCTTATCTTTCTCCCATCTCTTCATTAGGGCCTTTCTGATATCATGGCTTTTAAAGTCCTTATGCCTTTTATCTTTGCCATGTATCAGATATGGATGCCATCCACCTTCCCAGACATTACTTATCTCTTCAAGTTGTCTTTGATCTTTCTTATCAATCTTTTTTGTTAATAGGACGGTCTTGTCTCCATTTGTTTTAAGGCCAGTAGCTTCTTCACGTTGTTTTAGTATTTCTACTAGGGTTGGAGTGCTGGCAATTGGGTTTCTTATACGAAATACAATGTCATCAGCAAACGCTCTTCATTTGCTCTTGCTCTTTGTTCTGAGTATATTGCCTTAATCCACTCCAAATGTGTCAAACCTACATTTATCTTTTCCAACACCTCAAATAAAGTCACCAACTCAAAGTGTCTAAAGCTTTTTCCAAGTCCATGAAAATCAAAGCCAGTTTTTCTTCATTATGTCTTTCAGCGTATTCAATTATGTTGACGATGTTTCTAATCTTGTCCCGGAGTTGTCTCTTAGGAAGGAAGCCTGCTTGGTCCTCATTGATCCATTCCTTCAGCACCTTTTTAATCTTTCTGCTAATATCGCTCTGAACAACTTATAGTCCACATTGAGCAAAGAAATGGGTCTATGGTTCTTCATGTCTATGGCCTCTTTGTTTTCTTTTAAGATCAATGTAATATTGGCTTGTTGCCATGAATAATAATGATGATTATTATTATTATTAGTTCTCACTAGGAATCTCTAGGTCCTCCAGTGCAACTCTATGATCATCTTTAACTAAAAGTCACACTGAAAGACCTAGAGATTCCTGGAGAGAACACTCTGCTAGGCCTTTGCAGCTCCTCCAATGCAGTTCTATGGTCAGTGTCTATCGGACGTTGACCACAGAGTTGCACTGGAGGACCTAGAGATTCCTAGAGAGGTGTCCTCTCAGGTGAAAGCGGTTTTCCCATATTCACGGGGGTCATGTGCCCATAACCATAGCAAATATGGAGGGACAAGTGTATATGCACACACTCTCTCTCTCTCTCTCTCTCTCTCTCTATATATATATATATATATATATATTCATATGAAACTAACAGTGTAAGCATGGGCTTTTGTGGCAATGTTTTTTCCAGAGAGGGCTTTGCCATTGCATGCCTCTGAGGCTAAGATGGTGTGACTCAACCAAGGTCAACCGGTGGGTTTCCATGTCAGAGTGAGGATTTCAACCCAGACCTCCAGAGTCCCACATTCAAGGCTCAAACCACAACCAGGTTGTTGTTTTTGTGTGCATCGAAGTCATTTGACTTACGGCAACCCTAAGAATGGGTTTATTTGGTAGGGTTTCTTAAGAGAGGGTTTGCCATTGCCATCTCTTAGGCTGAGAGAATGTGACTTGCTCAAGGCCAGACAATGGGTTTCCATGATCGAATCGGGATTCGAACCCAATGCTGTGGTGGGGACTTAGTCCCACACAATTAGGGGGAATGTCACCTGTTGATTTATGGCCATGAATCTCAGACAAGGTTTCCTAAGAGGTGGTTTTATCCATTCCTTCCCCTGAAATCCTGCCCAGTGTTCCTTGGGAGTCTCCCATCCCAGTCCTAACCAAGGCTGGCCATGCTTAGGTCCCAAAACCAATTTGGATCTGGTGCCGGTGGGAGTTTGATCCCATTTGATTGCCTCCCATA
>NW_024820384.1:0-1875 GCF_019175285.1 Sceloporus undulatus | reverse complement strand
CCGAGGGTCAGTCCAACTGTACCACAAACCCTGTCTCTGCTCCTGTGCAATGCCAGGTCAGTTAGGAATAAGACCCACATAATACACGATCTCATTCAAGATAAGAGCTGCGACCTGGCTTGCATTCCTGAGACCTGGCTCGGGCCTGAGAGTGAAGCAGTGTGGGCACAGGCCCTTCCAGCCGTGTACTCAGTTAAGAACCAGATCAGGTTAGGGGGGCGGGGGGGGGGCGGTGTTGCCTTGGTCCATAAGAACACCCTTCCTTTGAATAGGAACCATGTCCGTAAAACTGACTTCATCGAGTGTGTCTACCTGACCCTGAGTGCCAGGGGCAGACTGGGGATTCTGTTGGTCTACCGTCCACCCCGTGCGCTAACAGACTCCCTAGCCGAGCTGACACAACTAGTCTCGGAACTGGTGTTGGAGTCCCCTAGGCTTCTTGTCCTGGGGGACCTCAACATCCCTTTCGAGGCCAGTCATGGTCCAACTGGTGCGGCTCGGGAGTTCATGGTTACCATGACTGCCATGGGCCTGTCCCAATTGGTTTCAGGTCCCACACATTGTGCTGGTAACACTCTCGACGTCGTCTTTAGTACGGACATGGATACGCCGTGGGTAGAGGTTGTCAATATCTCTGCCCTATCATGGACGGACTACTTCCTGATTGAGGCTGGAATCAAGGCTTCCACCTTAAGCCCCCCCGAAGGTGGAGGACCTATTAGGATGGTCCACCCTCGAAGGCTGATGGAACCCAAAAGGTTCCAAGAAGCCCTAGAGGGCAATATGGTTGGAACTGACGGTGACTCTGTTGATGCCCTGACTAACATCTGGGACAGAGGTCTCTCCAGGGCTATACACAGTATCGCTCCCAAGCATCCTTTCAGGCCTGCTTCCAACAAACAACCCTGGTACACGGAAGATCTCAGGGAAAGGAAGCAGGCCGTGCAACGACTAGAGCGCAACTGGCGAAGACATCAGCACTTAGCCAACAAGACACTCCTTGAGTCTCTTTTCAAGGCTTACAGAGTGGCAATAAGTGCAGCAAAGCATTCATACTATGCTGCACGTATTGCATCCGCGGAATCACGCCCGGCAGAGCTGTTCAGGGTAGTGAGGGAGCTGACACAACTGCCCCCCCCCCCGAACCCTATTTTAGAACCATCTAAAGCCTGCTGTCACGAATTTAACAACTTCTTCGCGGATAAAATCTCTCGGCTAAGGGCTGATCTCGACGCCAGTATTTCTTCAGATTCTATAAGAAAGGCTTCCAGAGATTCTGTGGACTCCATTAAACTGGATCACTTTGAGTTTGTTAGTACCGAGGAAGTGGACAAGATTCTTCGAAGTGTTAGGAAGACAACATGCTCTCTCGATCCCTGTCCCTCATGGCTGGCAGCCCAGGGGGGAATGGCGGTTACTTCTATGTTACGCCGTATAATTAATTCATCTTTCAGGGAGGGACGTTTTCCATCAAGCTTAAAATCAGCAGTAGTAAAACCTCTGCTAAAAAAGCCCTCCCTGGACCCCCTGATTCGGAATAATTATCGGCCTGTTTCGCTGCTGCCTTTTTTAGGGAAGGTGATCAAGAGAGCAGTTGCTTTCCAGCTTCAAGGGATCTTGGAAGAAACGGATTTTCTAGACCCATTTCAAACTGGCTTCCGGGCGGGTTATGGAGTTGAGACTGCCATGGTCGCCTTAGTCGATGATTTCCGTCTAGGCATGGACGGGGGAAGCGTGTCCCTGTTAGTGATTCTGGACATCTCAGCGGCTTTCGATACCATTGACCATGGTATCCTTCTGGAACGCCTGGGAGAGTTGGGTATTGGGAGCACTGCTTTGCAGTGGTTCCGTTCCTACCTCTCGGGCAGATTCCAG
>NW_024820382.1:0-1875 GCF_019175285.1 Sceloporus undulatus | reverse complement strand
ACCCTTGTCTGGTGCCTCTTTTGATATAAAAGCTTTCTGTTTTTTCAGCTAGTTGGTTTTAATTGTCTTTTAAATTTTTATTGTAAAGTTTTTAAACAGTTTTATTTGTGAGCCACCTTGGGTCTCTTTCTGGGAGAAAGGCAGCATAGAAATGAAATAAATAAATAAACTACAAAAAGTGTGGTTTATCTCTCCCTCAAAAAATAAAATGAAAAATATCTGGCCTTTATCACATATGCCTTTGCAGTCAGGCCCTGGCACTCTCTCACAATACCCAAACATTCCAAGAACCCATCCCAAGACATACATAGAATAAAGAAGATTTTTCTAAAAAAACTTGCAATATTGGTGAAGGATTTTTTTTAAACCTACTGAATTCCAATGGATGGTGAGGTAAATGTTCCCATATTCAATAAAAAGTAATTCTTTATGCCAATCTATTGATAAGCAGGCAGAGCACATCTTTTTATAATGACTGCATCATGTTCTGTTGCCCCATAGACATAAGATGCCTTTTGTTCCAGCATGTTACACTGGTTGGGACAAAACCTTATCCCAAAGGTAAATATCAACAGATTTGTTGGGAGGGTTGGGGGAGGTCCCTGGAAGCATCTTGTATCTAGAAAGAAGTGTAAGGGGCAGGTTGCTGAAACTGGCAAAAACATTTTATACAGAGAAAATGATAATGTCCTAGAAGGACTACATGGTAGGTCTTCTTCTGTTAAATTCAGCAAGCAAGGCTGCCATCTGCATTGCAGAAATAATTGAGTGCAGTCACATTGTGTGAACTGAGGAGGTGATATATTAGTTATATTTTGAATGTTGGCAGGCCACTGAGGAAGACGATAGTCGAAACGCGTCTGGCCTTGAGTTTTTAATACTATAGCAGTTTATTTTCTCCATTTGCATAATTTTAAAGGGGTTTGTTTGTACCCATTTTTGATATTTTACTGGCTTTTTTCTTCCAGGGTTTAGTTACTATGGCTTTGAATTCTGAAATGTTTAATATCATTATATATTCACTCTTTGCATTTGTAGACTTTTCAGTGGGGTATTTATACCCTTTTAGAAATAATGTTGTTGTTGTTTTTGCTCCAGGGTTCAGTTATTCTTCTATTTATCCTGGCTATTTACATTTTTTTGTTAAAACCCTTCGGTTTGTTTTGTTTTAGTTTTATATCTTGGGGTTTTTTGGTTTGTAGGGACTTCGGTTGGTTGGAAGTTAATATCATCCATTTCCCTTTGCCCTGTAATTTTTCATGCCTTCTTCTATGTCCTCCTTAATGGACCCCTAATGCCCAAGAGCAGCTGGGCTGTCGTGCTGAAAAGTTCTGAAAGGTGAATATGCTTTTCTATGAGGGAGTATATTCTGTGGGCAGAATGCAGACCATCATCTGAAATTTTGTTTAGATGGGCAATAGCAAGGAAATATTTTCTAAAAATTAGAACAAGAATCAGCCTTATATAGAGTCACACTAAGAAGTCCAAATATGACACTATTTTCTATTCAATCACCAGCAGGTCTCCGGGTGCTTAGGCAGAAGACTCTTTTGCAACTTTATTATGTAAGGTGAGTAACTAGAAACACCATAGAGCTTACATGCACTAATACATTCCCAATAGGAGCCCTGGTTGTGCAGTGGTTAAATGCCCATACTGCAGCCACTCACTCACAGACCACAAGGTTGTGAGTTCAATACCAGCCAGGGGCTCTAGGTCAATTCAGCCTGGCATCCTTCTGAGGTCACTAAAATGAGTACCCAGCTTGTTGGGGGCAATTAACTTACACTTTGTAAACTGCTTAGTACATTGGTAAGCAGTATATAAATATACTTGCTATTGCTATTGATAATATTGTTATTCATACTCATGTAC
>NW_024820381.1:719-1875 GCF_019175285.1 Sceloporus undulatus | reverse complement strand
TGCGCTGGTTTTGGGGGAAATGAGAAAGTGTTGGGAGGGAGGGACTGCCAGCAGAATTAGGAGATGCATTGCAGGCTATGGACAGTTTGCGGCCAAGTAAGGTCCAAAGGACACGGCAGCAATAGTCCAGTTTGAGAGCGCTTTAACTGCCCTGGCCCAGTGCTAGGGAATCCTGGGAAATGGAGTTTATTGTGGCACCAGAGCTCTCTGACAGAAAACTACATTTCCCAGAATTCCCTAGCAGTGAGCCAGGGCAGTTAATGCAGTATCAGATTGGATTATTGCTGCACTGTGTTTGGGACTTAGGTGACCCTTGGCAAGTCACACTCTCTCAGCCACAGAGGATGGCAATGACAACCCCTCTCTGAAGAAACCTGGTAAGGAAACCCCATGATAAGATTGCCTTAGGGTCGCCATAAGTTGGAAACGACTTGAAGACAGGGTCGGCTCTAGATATTTGGCCTTCCTAGGCAAGAAATAGTTTTGCACCCCAAGGGTACGATGTAAAACAAAATGTAGGACGTTCAAGAAAAATGGAGGATATGACCAACTAAAAGCCCACAACGTTAATAAAACCCAATAAATTAACGTTTCTCAGTCATGCTCAAAATGGAGGACATTTTGACATGCCTATCAGCACAACTCCAAGACCCAAATTCAAAACTACTAATTCACTGGGATGAGGAGGAGCAGAGAGGCCTCTGGAGGATTCTGTGTAGAGGAAGAAGAAGAAGAAGGGGATCCTGAGCATGTGCAGAGGCCTCAGGGGATAAGCCACCAGGAGAAAAAGCTCCTGGTTGTACCTTATTATTACTATTATTAGTATAAGTATTATGAAATTTTATTTATTTATAAAGACATATAAAGACAGATTTATACAGAGTGTTTCGGGGAGTCTCTATATTATAGCATCAGGAAAACTTGTTATTAAGGTTGGGAAATCTGTTTGGGGTCCTTTCCAACTTTTGGGCCCTTTCATCCTCCATTTTGGGTTCCCTGAAAGCCTCAAACTGCTAAGCACTGAGCCAGTGGCAGCCATTTTGTGTTCTGGAGGCCATTTTGTGTTTTGGTGGCCATTTTGTGCTGCTTGTGACTGTGGAGAATGATGTTCCAGAACCTTCGCTGAGGCCTCATTTGAACAGAGATATCTCTTTCT
>NW_024820381.1:0-619 GCF_019175285.1 Sceloporus undulatus | reverse complement strand
CCTCTGCCCTCCATGGCCATTGGCACTGACCTTTTCCCCATTGCCTTCCCTCCCTCAGTCCTGTGGACCTCCTCCTCCTCCTTCGCACTCAGAGCAACCCTTCTCTACGGCTGAGGAGACGGCCTCTGACCCAGGGAAGCTCCAGCCATAAAGGACTGCAAAAGAGGCCTTTCTGGGGCTGCAGGAATCAGGGTCTTTGTACTGAAGGTAGGCCTTTATTCCTGGAGCTGAAAGAGGACCTTTGTTTCAATGCTTCAGTCCAGGATTGTGTGAAAGGGCTGCAGCTGAGAGACTGAGCCCATGCTTTGCAGGTATAAAGTCCCCAATTCAGTCTCTGGCAGCATTGTCTTCCCAGAAGATGGAAGTGAGATTTCCAGACCCCAGACACACAGTGCGCCAGTGAGTCCTTTGTGTGGGGAATGTGTGTACGTGTTGTTTACTAGCGCTTTGTGAGGTGTTTGTTTCACTGGGTTTATAAAAAATAACTTGCACTTATCTTTGTCGATTTAGAAAAGGCCTTTGATAACATAGGATGGGATATGTTATTTGAGCCACTTGAAAAAATCAAAATCGGAGCTTCTTATTTAAGATGGATAAAGGCAATGTATAAAGATCAAAG
>NW_024820380.1:0-1875 GCF_019175285.1 Sceloporus undulatus | reverse complement strand
TGGGGGTCTATCAGTTTATTCCAATCTCCCATCATTAAGGTCCTATCGCACAAACGGTCTGGCATTTGTTTTTTCCATTTTCCAAACAACAGGCCTTTATTTTCTAAGGGTACATAAACTCCCACCATTAGGATCCTTTGGTCTTGTAAAGTAACTTCTCCACCAACCAAGTATCCATTGAGGTCTGAGAATACCTCTTTAGATTCTCATTTATCCTTTACATATATCACTACACCCTTTTCCCCTCTTTTTTGAGGCTGCTATGTATTCTTTCCCCAATTTGGCATTTTTCAACAATGTTATATCCTCTTTCTTTATAGGGGTTTCCTGAAGGAAAATGACATCAAGTCTCTGTTTCCCTCAATAATGAAAAAGTTTACCTCTTTTTTTGGGTTGTTAATTTCTTTAATGATAGGATGTCCGTCTTTTCCCGTTTCATCGTCACATTCTCCATCTATATCGTCCTCTCTTGTGTTTGGATCTGGTTTCCTAAGCAATTCCCCTTCTTCTGTTTCTTCTTCTAAGCTCTCTTCCTCCGTATCCTCTTCTCCTTTTCCGGGGTTGTTTTTTTCTTCTTTCCGACTGTCCCCTTCATTAAGTTCTTTTTCATTCTCATGTAGAACATTTCTTGCTTTTTGTACCAAGTTGATTTGGTATCTTTTTCGCTTGAATTATAAAGATAGGCCCTGAATTAGTTCCCATTTGTAGTAGGTTCCATTGCTGAGCAAAACCTTAGTCAGTGGTCCATATTCCTTCCTCTTCCTTAACAGTTTCCCAGAGATATATTTAAAGAATAAAATTTCATTTTCTTCGATTTTGAATCTTGTATGAAAGTGTTGTTGGAGAATTGCTTCTTTCATCTGAGTCCTAACAAAATAAATCATGATATCTCTGGGCAGTCTCTTCTGTTTTGCGACCCAGGAGCTTACTCTAAACATCTTGTCCACCTCAAGGAGAAAAGGTTTATTATCTAGGTCCATAAATTCAGCAAAGGCTGGTATTATCCTTTTATATAGATCTTTGTCCTTCTGTTCAGGAAGACCTCTTATTCTAAGACATTCCTCCCTAAATCTTTGTTCTAATTTAATTCTTTCTGCTGTATCTTCTGTATGTTCTTTTGTTAATCTCTCTATCTCTTTTCCCAATTTTTTATTTCCTTCCTCCAGGAATGTCACTCTTTCCCTGGTTTGTGTTAATTCTGATGTTATCTTTTCCAGAGAGTATTTATGTTAAGCAACGTGGTGAACATTAAATCAACACAATCCCCAGATTTTCCCTAGTCTTTAAGCTGAGGCAAATACATTTGATGTGGTCCATCTTATGGATAGGTATCCTGGCCAAAGCAAGATTGTCTTCATGGACCAAAGGCACTCCCCTTACCTGCTCACTGACAGAGAACTTGGCTGTTAAGGCCTGATCCCAGGTGGCTGAGCTATCATCACCCAGCCAGGTCTCCGTGAAACAAGCCAAGTCAGCCTCTTGGTCCAGTAGGAGATCATGGACTATCTGCATTGTATTTTTGACTGACCTGGCATTACACGAGAGCAGGGAAAGGGTCTGTGGCTGGTTTGGTATGCTCTCCAGCCCTTTTGGGATAGCAGGGTGAATGGAAGGGGAGAGAGATATCTGTCAGGGTCCTAATTGCAGCCCCTTTTGCAACACAAAAGGCAGTCCTTTGAAAAAGGAAGAGCTTGTATTGAAGAAGATACATGCAATAGAATTGACTTTTTTTTCAGGAATGAAAGAAAGTATAAACATATCACTTTTATAACCATATCAATTAATCCCACCCCATTAACCAATAAAGCTATTGGATAGCCCTTTCCCACGCAATGTCCTCCCATCCGGGATTCTGGCAGCGTTTCTAAAAACAAT
>NW_024820379.1:0-1875 GCF_019175285.1 Sceloporus undulatus | reverse complement strand
GTGAGGAATTTCTCTTAATTTTGAATGAAAAGAAAGTGGGGCCAGAAAACATTTACGTGAATTCGCTAGTTCAGCGAATTTACGGGAATGTGAATTGCATTCAAACTGCCTTCCCATTGTCCGAAAATAGCATGCCATTGCCCGAATTTGCGTGTGGTAGTCTATCATGCAACAACATTAAACCCCATGATTGCATTCGGATTGCCATTGGATTATACTTCCAATTTCCCTTGTCTGATAAAGTCCAGACATATGCTACTAATCTATTTCCAGTAGTAAACCACTTGCATTCCACCTTTGCCTGTGTTGTCAGTAGCGTAAGATATGGGCTAAGGAACCCTAGGCACAAACATTTATTTAGTTGTGATGAACATTGACAAGGCCAGTCACTATCTCTCAGCCTAACCTACTTTGCAGGGTTTTGCAGGTAAAAGTAACAACTCTATAATGTACAGTAATTATCACCTAACCTCCCTGATTACGGAGGTGCTGCAGTCTACTCATGGTTTAGAGGATGGCAACCAGGAGCAGGGCTTTTTAAAAAGTGGTACTTTGCTCCTGGAAGCCCCATCTACAAATACTGGATGGAGAGTGTGGGTGTTGTAGTCCAAAACATCTGGAGGGCCTGAAATCAGTCTGTCCTGAAATCATTTGCTAGATGCACTGATGCTTTTTTTTCAATGTCAGATAAAGATGTCTGTATTCTCCCTGGTTTTAAATAGTGTTTTATTTTAATGCTATTGCCAGTGAGTTAGGTCTCATCAATTGAATTGTTGTTGTTGTGTGCCTTCAAGTCATTCCTGATTTATGGCGACCTTATCATGGGGTTTTCTTGTTCAGAAGGGGGTTTGTCTGCCTTCTGGCCAAGATCACTCAGTGGACTTCTATGGCTGATTGGGGGGGGGGGGGGTCAGGCTTCCCACTTGGCCATGGAAATTGATTGGGTAACCATGGGCAAGAGCAACCCTCCACTGAGCAAATCTTGCCAAGAAAACCCTGTCATAGGCTTATCATAGCATCGCTATAAGTCAGAAATGATTTGAAGGTATACAACTACAACATATTGCCCCTTTCTTATTAAAAATCTGTACTCAAAGAGTCCAGAGGAAGCTTGAAAACCTTCCAATTAAAAGCAATATCTCATCATGTCCATGCTGTCTTAGGGTGAAAACATAGACACATCTACCTGGGCATGTGCCATACTGAACACAATAGAGTTTAAGTCTAAGGTCCAAACATACTGTAGAAATAATACAGTTTGAGACATTTTTTGGAGAAATCTTTTGATATTTATTGTCCATACGCCTCAATTCATACCAAGTTGGAAAGGACTTCCAGGCACACAACAACAACAACAAAGATACAACACACACTGAAGAAATAATCCAGTTTGAGACCGCTTTAACTGCCCTGTCTCATTGCTAGGGAAACCTGGGGACTGTAGTTTGGTGAGACATGTAGCCTTCTCTGTAAGACAGCTCTGGTGTCACAATACACTGCTTAGTGTCTGCTTAGTGTGTTTTAAGAGAAAAGGTATTTTATTATTATTATTTATGTAGCACTAGAGATTTGCACAGCGCTGTACATAAAAACAATAAATATAAAAGAGTAAACCTGCCTATGGCATACAATCTAAGAAATAATAGGATAATACATATAAAATACATAGAAATACAGGAAATGATTCAATAAAACAGGCAACAAAAGAACATCAAATAGCAACTGACAATCATGCAATGACTGGGAATGCTTCTCTGAACAGGATGGTCTTCAACTCTGTTTTGAAGCTGGTTAAAGAAGTGATGGCCCTTGCTCGGTCCAAAACACACTGGCTCAGTGCTAGGGAATTCTGGGAATTGTAGTTTTTGTGGGCAC
>NW_024820378.1:423-1875 GCF_019175285.1 Sceloporus undulatus | reverse complement strand
GACACGTTCATTTCCTGCAGAGAAGGGTCCTGGCATCCTGTAATCTGGGTTTAGCTCCTCCTATTTGCTCCTGTAGGCAGGGACTATAAACAAAAGACCGTCCCCTATATAGGGAGGAGCTAGCCCACCTGAGCCTCAGTCAATAACAAGCCAAGTGAGTAGCAAGGTAAATCAAGGAACTGAACTTTAGTAACATCAGCTAAGGGTTAACTAGAACACCTTAGAAAAAACTAGTCCAAGAACAAACAAAAACTCAGAAAACCAATCCAGCAACAAGAAGAAGAACAAGGCAGGTCCACCAAGAGCCAGGCAGGGTCGGAGGCCGCAGGCAGCACCCGGCTGGGCAGGATGCCAGGACCCTTCTCTGCAGGAAATGAACGTGTCACGGTAAGTACCCAACGTTCCTTTTCCCAGCAGAGAGGGTCCTGTCCTCCTTTAATCTGGGATTTACAAAAGCCCTCTCGAACTGGGAGGGAGGTGCTACTAGAATACTGTGGCCCCCGATACAATCTGTTGGAGGAACCTCCTTTCAAATGACGCCTCAGCGGACTGAGACACGTCCAGTTTGTAATGTCTTATGAAGGTCGAAGGCGACTTCCATGTGGCCACCCTGCAAATATCTGACAGGGAGGCGCTAGTGGTCAAGGCCGCAGAAGTAGATGCACTCCTGGTTGAGTGCGCCATCAACCCCTCGGGTGGAGAGAGATCAAGAGTTCGGTAGCTCTCTTGAATACAAGTCCTGATCTATCGAGTTGAGGCAGATAACTTGCATCCCAAAGAGCCTGGAAAAAAGGAAACGAACAACATTTCAGATGACCTTAAGGTTGAAGTCCTCTTGATGTAGATTTTGAGGGCTCTGCTGCACATCCAATGTGTGCCAGGTCTTTTCCAAGTCCTTCTTAGGACTGGGGCAGAATGAAGGCAGGAGAATGTCCTGTGACACCTGAAAGGCTGAGTTGACTCTAGGCACGAAGGTAGGATCTGGACGAAGGCACACTGAGACCGGCCTAAAATATACAAGTCATTACGTACCGACAGGGCCCCAGCTCTGACACCCGTCTGGCGGAGGTAATGGCCGTGAGGAAGATGACCTTGAGGGAGAGGTGTTTGAGGAAGGCCTCCTGAAGGGACTTGCTCGGCCCAACCGTCAGCGCCTTTAAGACCATGTTCACACCCCAAGCTGGAAAACGATGTCTGGTGGGCTGGCCCTGTTGGAAACTCCCCTCAATAGCCTATTAATGTGAGGATGACCGCCATTCTAGCTGCTCACGTATGGAGCAGAACCGGCGTGATGGCAGACACCTGCCTTATAACCATGTTGGGTCAAGTCCCTTCTTAATGTCATCTTGGATGGACTATAGCAGGTCAGCCACTGAAAACCTGAAGCAGTTGATGAGAACTTGTCTAAGCGGTGGATTATGAGATCAATCAGAATAGAACCTGATCTAATCT
>NW_024820378.1:0-323 GCF_019175285.1 Sceloporus undulatus | reverse complement strand
AAAATTTAAAACAATGTGCAGTTCTTTACTGGAACATCTGTGAACCTATGTAAAATAAGACTAATCCCATGGTTAGGCAAAGAAGACACTGGATTAACCTTTATCTAACAGACATTGGTGAGTCCATGTAGAAGCGTGGAGGCACTCTGTGTTAACAGGGCGTGTGGTCAGAATTAAGTCTGATTTCATCTGAGGATGAACTAGTCTAGAGGCTTCAAAAATCACCCCAACTCCATGTAGCAGGCTATCATCAACCTGTATGAAGGCTGAGGGGTCTCCCGGCTGAATGAACTGCTGATTAAGGAGTCACGAAATGGGAACAG
>NW_024820377.1:0-1875 GCF_019175285.1 Sceloporus undulatus | reverse complement strand
GCTTGGGGATTATAAGAAGGAAGGAAGCCCCTTTTTCCTCAAAGAAAGGCAGGGGGTGCCAGGCCTCCTCTCTCTCTTTCCATCCCTGCCTCCTCGGAGGAGGACTCCTTGGGGCCCAAGTACTTAGGGGGTTATTATGAGAAAAGAGGGTGGGGGATTCCTTAGAGAGAGACATGGCCATGGAGGGGATCATGATCCAAATATACAAAGGTCTTTGAGGAGCCCCCTCCCTCCTGGAAAGGAGCAGAGGAAAAACCCTGGAATAATGTGTCCAGTTCTGGGAACCATAATTTAAAAAGGATGTGGAGAAAGTGGAGCATGTCCAAAGAAGTGTGACTAAAATGGTGAAGGGTCTGGAAACCATGCCCTATGAAGAACACCTTAGAGAGATGTGAGTGTTTAGCCTGGAGAAGAGACGGTTAAGAGGTGATATGATAGCCCTGTTTAAATACTTGAAGGGATGTAATCTTGAGAAGGGAGGAAGCTTGTTTTCTAATGCTCCAGAGACTTGGACCCGGAACAATGGATGCCAGCTGCAGGAAAAGAGATTTCACCTCAATGTTAGGAAGAAGGAACTGACAGTAAGAGCTGTTTGACACTGGAACACACTCCTTCCTCAGAGTGCAGTTGAGTCTCCTTCCTCAGAGGTCTTTAAACAGAGGCTGGATGGCCATCTGTCGGGGATGCTTTGATTGAGATTTCCTGCATGGCATAATAGGGTTGGACTGGCTGGCCTTTGTGGTCTCTTTCAACTCTATGATTCTATGATTCTATGAATATATCCAGTATAGCCCCCAGAATTCCAAAGCATGGAGCCATCAATCTGCATTAATCCTACAGTGTAGGTGCAGCTTTATTATCTGTTTTTAATTGCCCTTTGTCCATAAGAGCAAGAAGGGGAATGGCCTCTGCCTGCATTGAGATCCTTCACTATCATCTTAATTGAGAAGCTCTACAGACCATCCCTAAGGGACAGTCTGCAGTCGCCCCTTTTTGCGATGGATCAGGGCTGCGGCAGGCTCACCCTGTGGCCCTGATCTGGCCTTTCAAGCGTGTGAAAAGGAGCTGCAAAACGCAGCTCCTTTTTGCACCCTCGAAAGGACACCATAGCCGCATTGCCACAGCTATGCAGCACTCGTTTGGGGCTGCGTCATGTGGATCAGCACATGGCATCAGGGCGTCCTGAGAGGCAGAGTTGGGCATGCATTGTGAGGACACTATGCCCTGACACTGCCCCTATGCCGGCCTTAATGACCAGTGTGTACAGGGCCTGAATAACATCAGAGGCAGCATGTAGGCCTGTAGCTCCATCGCAAAGTGGTTTGAGCACAAGTTTATGACTCTGGAGACCAGGGTTCGAATAATAGCCCAACCATGAAAGCCATTGAGTGACCGTAGTCAGGCTACACTCTCTCAGCCTCAGAGGATGATCAAGGCAAAGCCCCTCTGAAGAAATGTGACAAGAAACCTCCTGATAAAGTCGCCTTAAGTCAGAAATGACTTGAAGGCACACAACAACAGTTATTTATTCATTTATTGTAACCTAAAACATAACATAAACATGACATGAAATACAAAATGACATAAAATATATAATAAGAATTCCTTTTATTCTTTCTCTCCTTCCTAAGATATCTATGTTTGGTGTTTATACATATTTTGGGTAATGTTCCTTCCTTATATACACATGATAATAGATAATAATAAAGGCTGCACCTACAATGTAGAATCAATGCTGTTATTTATATATAAATGATTTTTGGATCTATCTGAAATACAGTGGTACCCCGGGATACGAATTGATCGTGTTACGAAATTTCCGGGTTACGAAAAAGTTAGATTGGAAAAAACTGTTCCAGGTTACGATGTTTTTTT
>NW_024820376.1:0-1875 GCF_019175285.1 Sceloporus undulatus | reverse complement strand
AGGTGGATGCGACGGTCAGGAGCACATGTTATCAGCTTCGGTTGATACGCCAGCTGCGTCCCTACCTGGGCCAGGAGGACCTTGAAACGGTAGTACATGCTCTGGTAACCTCTCGTTTGGATTTCTGCAATGCGCTCTACATGGGGCAACCCTTGTACCTTACCCGGAAGCTGCAATTGGTGCAGAATATGGCGGCAAGACTGGTCACTGGTACTTCCAGGACCAGTCATATAACACCGGTCCTTAAAGACCTCCATTGGCTGCCTATTCGCTTCCGGGCGCAATACAAGGTGTTGGTTATTACCTATAAAGCCCTAAATGGCTTGGGCCCAGGGTACTTGGAGGACCGCCTCTCTCCATACAATCCGCCTCGCACACTCAGGTCAGCTGGGAAGCAATTGTTAAAGGTTCCAGATGCTAGGTGTACCATCACTACTCAGAGGGCTTTTTCTATCTCTGCCCCCAAGCTCTGGAACTCGCTTCCCGGCGAGCTCCGCTCGGCCGCCTCGCTGGACCAATTCAAGAAGGGGTTGAAGACACACTTGTTCCAGCAGGCATACCCCTGATCCCTGAAGTACTCCCCCCTCCCCTCTCAGCAGCATTGGAAGCTGGCTTGAGATTTTTTTGGGTGACGATGTAATTGTGTTTTATTCTGACTTTATTGTCAATTTTAATTGTTTTGTGGATGTTTTCAACTATGTTGTTAAACCGCCTTGATCTTTGGAAAGGCAGTATATAAATAAATTATTATTATTATTATTATTATTATTATTATTATTATTATTATTATTATTATTATTATCTTTTCCTTAACCAGGAACCATGTCTGGCAAACTACCCATATCGAATGTGTTTACCTGACCCTGAAGGCCAGAGACAGTTTAGGGATGCTGTTGGTCTACCGGCCACCCTGTGCGCTAACAGACTCCCTGGCCGAGCTAACACAGCTGGTCTCGGAGCTGGTGTTGGATTCCCCTAGGCTTCTTGTCCTGGGGGACCTCAACATCCCCTTCGAGGCCAGTCATAGTCCAACTGGTGCGGCTCGGGAGTTCATGGCTACCATGACTGCCATGGGCCTGTCTCAACTGGTCTCAGGGCCCACGCATTCTGCTGGTAATACGCTTGATATGGTCTTTTGTATGGACATGGAGATTCTGTGGGCGGAGGTAACAAATATCTCCGCCTTGTCATGGACGGACCATTTCCTGGTCGAGGTTAAATTCAAAGCATCTACCCAGATCCCTCCCGGGGGTGGTGGACCTATTAGGATGGTCCACTCTCGGAGGCTGATGGAACCCAAAAGGTTCCAAGAAGCCCTAGAGGGGTATATGGTTGGAACTGACGGCGATTCTGTTGATGCCCTGACTAACATCTGGGATATTGATCTCTCTAGGGCTATACACAGTATCGCTCCCAAGCGTCCTCTCAGGCCTGCTTCCAAAAAACAGCCCTGGTATACGGAAGATCTCAGGGAAAGGAAGCGGGTTCTGCGACGACTAGAGTGTGACTGGCAAAGACACCAGCACTTAGCCGACAAGGCACTCCTGGACTCTCACTTGGAGGCCTATGGAGTGGCAATAAGTGCAGTTAAGAATTTGTTCTATGCTGCACGTATTGCATCCGCTGAGTCGCATCCGGCAGAGCTGTTCAGGGTAGTGAGGGAGCTTACTCAGCTGCCCTCCTCCCTGAACTCTATTTTGGAACCATCCAAGGCCTGCTGTGACGAGTTTAACAACTTCTTCGTGGATAAAACCTCTCGGATAAGGGCCGATCTCAACGCCAGTATTTTTTCAGGATCCAGAGCAGAGGTCCCCAGAGCTTCCGTGGACTCAATTGTACTGGATCATTTTGAGCAGGGGTAGGCAACCTGCGGCC